>NC_056737.1:752824634-753124634 GCF_019279795.1 Protopterus annectens | reverse complement strand
CAAAGGTACCAACCTCAAATCCCCCAAAAAAATACATTCTGTCCAGACTTATGTTGCATCTTGATGTGTTGTCCATGAAAAACTTAAACAAGAGGTGGGAAAGACACACCCTTGGTAGAGTCCTATGCCTACCTTTAATATAGTATATTATCTCCAAGAATATGGACACAACTCTTACTCCTCAAATACTAGAACCAAATTACTTGCAGCAGTGACCCTGAGAGATTCTGCTGTTGGATCACTATCAGCAACCCATTCCAGGATATATGGTAATAAACCTACTTCAAGTCCAGAAAAACACACTTAGGTAGTATTATTAAACTCAAAAGAGCCTTTCAGTATAAGTGCAAGGTAATCCACTGTACCATATCCATGGCAGATTATGCAGTGCTTTCCTCCATAAAAGACCTGATAATTGAAGCATCTCTCCTTTCTAACACTCTAACATATGCCATTCCAGACAAATTGATAAGTGGATCCCTTTATAACTGGAACATATCTTCCTGTACCATTTTATGATAAATGGGGCCACTGCCCTATTTTGCAAATCCAGTCTTCCATACAACACCAAAATGATGCGTTATCCACAAAACCCCAACAACATCTACTGGTTTTACCACATTTAGATAGCTCTTGTCCACCACACTGGAACTGCTAAACCACCACAGTGACTTTTTATTGAAATGGCATGCAGAACATAAAATAGGTAGTTTTCCATGGGGCAAGGCCCTGTACCTCTGCATGCTCCTTACCTAAATATATTGCAAGTTACTTTTTAATTATTTTTCTCCTGTAAGTATTTAAAATTGTTAGTCTTTTTTGTAGTGCTGGAGCTTTTCTCCTCAGTTTTGTACTTTTTAATCTTTTTTCTCCTGTAAGTAATTACAATTGTTATTCAGTGTTTTTTTTTTTTTTTTTGTAATGCTGGAGCTTTTCTCCTTGGTTCTCTGCTAAAAAGGGTCTCCACCTAGTTGGACTAACCTGGTTAACAAATGTCAAATAAATGAATTAATTAATTAATAATTCCCCTTTCATGCTGACATGAAGAAAAGGCAGACACTGCTGAAGTGAAAAAACTGTTCTTGGTCTCCATCAGCAGCATTCAGTAACTAAGCATTTACAGCAAACTTCTTACAGCGTCATGTCACTCTGTCAAAATCCAAAGAACACAGTATCCATGGGAAACTCAAAGCATCACATAACACATAGGTTCATAGGTTCATAGGTTCATACTAGGCTATCTGCCCTAGGGCATTTATAAACCTAGCCAGAGTGTGTTTGGCTTTCGCCACCCATTTTAAATTAATTTTGCTATGCCTTTTTTTGAGGTTAGTATACTGTGCCTCTGTCTAACAGTGACACAGAAGTGATAGCCGGGGTAAACCTATGATCTCCCATCCACTCATCAAGATTCTTCTTGAAGAGAGTCAATGTGGGACTCTGCCTAAACTGGACTGGGATTTTATTCCAGAGTGAAGGGAGCCTCTGGGTTATGAATCTGTCCCTCCAGCATGTCCTATTTATTTCAGTGCTGAGGTTCAAGTCTCTCGAGCGCGTAGCTCAATGGGATTTGGATTTTCTGAGGTGCAGCATGTCCATTAATTCCGGGTTGGACATGGCTTTATACGTCAGGCACAGATCGCCTCTGAGCAGGCGGTATGCCACTGAGTAGAGCTGGAGTTTCTTTAACCGGGCAGCATATGGCATCTGTTTGAGCCCTTTGATCCTCTTGGTGAGGTACTTTTGGGGTCTTTCCAGTTGCTACAGGTGTCTGGTAAGGTACATCCCAAAGGGGCATTATACTCAATTATGGGCCTGATGAGGGATGAGTAAAGAGGCACGATGACCTCCCTGATCTAGATGTGAATCCCTTCATGATTAGGTGGGCTATATAAAATGTTTTTCTAACCACTTTGGCCATGTGGTTGTCAAATGAGAGATTGCTATCAACTTGGGTCCCCAGGTCCCTAATGACTTCTTCTGTACTTAATGGATTACCACCTATGTGGTAATTTGTGGCACTTTGTTTTTGCCAAAGGGGATGACTATACACTTTTGGCATTTAGCTTGAGGCCATGGCTCTGGCACCAGTTGTCTGTTTCTATGAGGCCCTTTTGGAGGATGCTTGTGTCGGCTGGAGAGTTGATTATGGCGCCCAGTTTGCAGTCATCTGCGAACATGGTCAGCCACAGTCCTTCCGTGTTGGCCTGTACCGAGAAATATATACCGAACAAGAGAGGTCCCAGGACTGAGCCTTGTGGGACACCACTTGTAACTGGTTTGGAGTCTGACATGGCTCCAGCAATTCTAACCATGTGGGTTCTGTCCTTGAGCCAGTTTGCAACCCATGTAGTGACATAGGGGTTTATATTTAAGCTGGTGAGCTTATCTATAATGTCAGTGGGGTATTGTATCGAAGGCTTTTGCGAGGTCCAGGTAGGCTGTGTGGGCCACCTTCCCCTCGTCAATGGCCTTGGTGACTGTTTCAAAGAAATCGACCAGGTTTAAGAGGCAGGATCTGCCCTTAACAAAGCCAAACTGGGTAGGATCCAGTGTCTGTAGGTCCCCAATATCTTTATTTATGAGGTCCATGATGATCCTTTCCATAGCTTTGCAGACCAAGCTAGTCAGGCTTATGGGGTGATAGTTTCCAGGATCCGTTGAGGCACCACCTTTGTGGAGAGGGACCACTGTTGCTGTACGCCACTCTTTGGGTACATATCCTGTAGTAATGCTAAGATTGAACAGTAGTTTTATGTTTGGGTTTAGCTCTTCTTGGAGTTCATGAAGGATGCAGCCCGAGACACCATCTGGTCCCATTGATGCTGTGTTTTTTGCTTTGGAGAGGGCGGCTCTTACATGAGCATCTGAGATGTCAGGGGGGCAGCACTCTGTTGGGGTAGATATTTGCCCTTTTGGTGGGGAGGGGGGGGAGAAGTTTGCACTGAACCTGTCAGCTAGGATGTTGGCAATGTCTGTGGGCTCGGTGTATTTTTTGTCATTTTGGACTAATTCTGAGCATATCTGGGAATTCCCACCCAGGTTCCTAACATAACTAAAGAAAGCCTTATGATTATCCTTAGTGTCCTGTGCAATTTTTCTCTCGAAGCTGGCCTTAGACGATTTTATGAGTGCCCGTAGTTTTTTGCTAATACTGATCAGGGATGCCTTCCCTTTTTGGGATTTTGCTCTGTCATGTAGTAGCTTCCTCCTTCTATTGTATAGTTTGTTTATGGCTGGGGTCCACCAGACAGGATGTCTGCCTTTGGAGGATTGGGTCTTGGTTTTATTTGGGATTGCATGATCCATGCATTCCTGAAGGTGTTCATAGAATGCGTTTATAAAGGATTCTGCAGTCTGGGCCGTATTTTCCACAGGCCAGGGGGCTTTGAAGGATTTCGCCTCAGTTTTGAGGCGTGTGAAATTTGCTTTAGAGAAGTTTTTCACTGTGGTTTTCTGGGCAGGGGTGGGGTCGGGATGTGAATATCCAGTGAGATTAGTTTATGGTCTGATCTTACCAGTGAGGGATACACTTCTGGTCTGGAGCATAGTGTCCCCATGTTGGTGATGATCAGGTCCAGTATGTTTTCCCCTCTTGTGGGAGTGGTAACAAGTTGTTCCATAGCATTTGAGTTTATAAATTCTAGGAACCTTTGGGCTAGGGTGTTGGAGCTAGAGTAATGCTCCCAGTCTATGTTTAGGTAGTTGAAGTCGCCCAATATAATGGTGTTTGGAGAGACCTTCATATTTTCCAGTATTCTCAGGAAGGCCGAGTGGGGTTCCTGTGTTTGGAAGGGTGGTCTGTAGCAGGCTATAAACTGGAAGGCAGTTTTACCCACAGTTAGTTGCACATGGATAGTCTCTGATGCTTTGTGCTGTGCCACCAACCTGGAGGTGTGGGTATCTTTGACGAATATTGATACTCCCCCTCCTTTTGTGGTTCGGTCCAAGTTTTGGGGCCGAAAAGCATGGTATGAGGTATAACCTGGTAGTGCTGGGGTGCTCTCAGGAGCCTTGAACCAGGTTTCTGTTACTGCACAGATATCGATGTTCTCCATGCTAAGGAGAGTTTCAAGTGCTTGCATCTTGAGGTTTAGACTTCTGGCGTTGAGTAGCATTACTCTTAGTTTCTTATCCCTTGTGATACCTATGGAGGTGGGTTTGTCTTTTGAGCCTTGCCTAAAAAAGGCACTATGGGGGTAGCAAGAGCCTTTGCCAATATCTGAAAGCCCAGGGGTGACAGGTGCAAGCCATCCCTAGCAAAGCATCGTGGCTTGTCGAGCATGTCATCCCAGGCTGACAGGCATTGGATCCCCTTTGAATGACACCAACACTTAAGCCAATTGTTGAAATTGATCATCTTGTCTTCATATTGTGGCATCATTCTTGGTGAGGGTAAGATGCTACTCAAGGTCAGGATCATACTGGCCTGGGCTACATGCTCAGAGAGCTCTTCTATGTCTCTTTTCATGTAGTCCAGGGAGGTACATCTCAGGTCATTCACACCAGCATGGACAATGACTGAGTCATATTTGTACTTGCCTTGGAGTGACCTGAGTGCTTGTGTTATGTGGCAGATCCTAGCGCCCGACAGGCAGCTCACCGTGACCTTCTCCTTGTTCAGCCTGGTGAGCGGGACGTCAGTGTGCCTGACGATAGAGTCACCTATTACAAGTGTATCAGGTGTGTTGTTTAGCCTTAAGGGCTGTGACTGTTCGGCACACTGGCTTTGTGAGCTATGTGTTGCACGTGTTTTGTTTTGGGGTAGCGGTTGCTTGGGTGTCTGCTTTGGAGATCTCTGCTGCTTAGGCAGATTTTTATTTAGAGCCTCCGAGTATGTTTTTGTGTGTTTATGTGTTTGGTTTGTTGTCGTGGTAGGTCTATGTGAGGCTGGAATTGTAGTGAGTGTGGTTTCCTTCTCCTCCTCCTTGACTGGTTACGCCAGTACTGAGTTGAGAGAGCTTAGCCTCCAGTTTGGCTATATGGTTGCATCTCTCACATGTGTTGGAATTTGTTGGGAGGAGGAGAGGGTTGTCTGTGTACATGAGGCAGTTGTAACATTGCCTCAAGATTCCCAGATTCACCAGCTGGACCAGAGAGGAGATTGACAACTGACCTTTGGACATGCTAGAATAGTATTGGGAATTCCTTTATAATTGAAAAAAAGGGCCAATGGGGAACAAGGTACTCAAGGGAAGTTTGTAAGGGTGTAGTGCTTTTAATTTTTTAGAGCTGACTTATATAATTGCTTTAGTGAGCAAGTGCCAGGTAACTTAAATGCAATGTGTTACAGGTAACTTAAATGCAACAACGACAAACAGTAACTTTCTTTCAAGTGAAACAAGGAAATAAGTACAGTAAGCAATGCAGATATCACTAGGGATCCACAGAAGTGCTAAAAGGCCACGTTTTAGGTGGAATTAGCGTTTCAGGGAAATAAACAAACAACAAGCATACAAATAAAGCTAGATTCAGCAGGCCTGGATCTAGTCTATGCTACAGCAAACAAGGTGTACCAATTTCAGTAAGAAACAGTTAGAATATGCAGCCACTATAAGCCTTTAACCAGAAATTCCCTGCTCAGAAGGGCAGAGTCCACAAGAGTGCAGACCGCAATCTTTCTTAACGTAAAATAACTGGCCTGAAGCCCAAGTGCTTAAACCAGAACTAATACACTTTTAGAATAACAGACACTGAGCTCTCAATCAGCAGTTCCCAACTTAGAAGGATGTAAGCTACCTGTCCTGCCACCACAGTGCAGGCCACAAACCTTCCTAATGTAAAACAACTGGTCTGAAGCCCAAGTGCTTAATCCAAAAGACTTAGAAATGATAGCTACACTTTAATCAAGTTACTACCAGCAGTAATAAATACAACTGAATACTTTAAAGAATGCCTGGATTAGTGCTCAAGTTATACAAACAAAGCTAGATTCAGCAGGTCTGGATCTAGTCTATGCTACAGCAAACAAGGTGTACCAATTTCAGTAAGAAGCAGTTCAAATATGCAGGCACTATAAGCTTTAACCAGAAATTCCCAGCTCAGAAGGACAGAGTCCAGCCTCTCCTCCCACAAGAGTGCAGAACATGAACCCTCTTAATGTAAAATAACTGGCCTCAAGCCCAAGTGCTTAAACCAGAATTAATACACTTTTAGAATAACAGACACTGAGCCCTCAATCAACAGTTCCCAACTTAGAAGGATGTAAGCTACCTGTTCTGCCACTACATTGCTGACCACAAACCTTCTTAATGTAAAACTGGTCTGAAGCCCAGGTGCTTAAACGAAAAGGCTTAGAATGAGTTACACCAAGCAGTAATAAATACAATTGAGTACTTTTAAGATGACGCACAAGCAAAATAAAGTAGGAAAAAACACAAATACAGTTTTTTTTTTTTTTTGGAAAGAGAGAAAGGAAAGAGAGAAAGGAGTAGCAGAAACTAAGCTGATTGGCCTTCTCAAATGCTCTCCCTGTACTGGGTAGAATGAGGTAATGACACTAGACTGGGAGGAGGGTCCCAGATCAAATTTACACTAGGGGCGGGCAACTGCAAAGCCACCAACTATAAAAACACTATACCAACAGGGAGGGAGAGTGGGAAACAAACTGCAGAAATGTTACTCACAGCTGAAAAGCAGCAGTGACCCTTTAAATGAAAGTTTTAAACAGCTAAAGGAGCCACTAGAAAAAAGAGTTTAACTGCAACAAGTTATCATAAACAAACAACCCAACAGCTGCTTAATAAGAGTGGACAATTTCCAGTTAATACCTCACACACAGTGAAATTAGCTAGAAAAATACACAGTACACAAAGTGCTATAAACAACAAAGAAATAAAGAACAAAATAAACAAAAACAGGATACTTAATGTTATATATTATAGCTCCGAGTTTGCTGAGTGTCCTTCCTTCGATTAGCTCACTGTAAAATGGCTGAACACTCACAACTGAGCTTCTTAGGTAACAGAAAGTTGAAACCTGAGACAGCTTTTAAGAAAGAAATCTCAAAAGAACCAATGAGGTGCTTAGTCTAAGCTGTAGTCCAGGAGACCTCAGTCAGCCAATGACCTCAAACAATTCTCTCTCACTGAAATGCCTGATGGCTTTGGCTAAAACAAGATGTCCCTGAATTATGTGCTCAGACACACAGCCTCCACAAACACTAGGCCCAAATACAAGCCTGAATATGGAAATGCTACAAATATTCCCAATACTTAGAACAAACTGCAGAAATGTTACTCACAGCTGAAAAGTAGCAGTGACCCTTTAAATGAAAGTTTTAAACAGCTAAAGGAGCCACTAGAAAAAAGAGTTTAACTGCAACAAGTTATCATAAACATATCACACTAAAACAATTATACTTATTAACAGTGGGCTTTAATGGTTCTGGTCACATATTAAATGATTTAAAATATTACAACCAATAAATAAAATGCTTCCAGCAAAGTTTTCTTCAGGTACCAAGTGGTACTTAGAGAAAAAGTGGAAAAATCTAGTTTTAGATCATTAAATAATGTGGCTGCTTTTGGATGCTTCTCAAATATATTGTTTATTTGCACTCAAAAGGTCTTGAAATATATAAAAGATTGGACCCAATCATTTCACTGCATTGTTTTTTCAGGGGGATGACAGCTCCTTTGTGGACTCACTCTGGCAAATCAGTTGGTTATCAAAAGTAATCTCTTCAAAGGAGACCCAAAAGATTGTGAAGTGTCATCCCTGCAAGAATTTGCGCCTACCAAATAATCTACTTCATTTAAAATTCTCTGATCGCATTTGAAGAGATGTGAGAAAGTAAAAACATTAATATTTTTATTTACCCTCCATATTCTTGATGGCACAGGTGAAGGTGCTACCTGTTCAGATTCAACAGACAATATGCATAGATCTTACAGACGTCCAGGCAAAGATGCAAAGACTGTAATGATTTTGTTTTATTGTACTGTCTTAAAGTGTTCCATAATGAATGCTTTGCAATAAAAATACTGCAATAAAACTGCTCATGAAAACTGAAAAGTAGAATGTATTGATGAAGGTGAGGGGCAACATTACAACTTCTGACGTTATAGGTTCTGGTGACATTTGCAAGTATCTAAAGTCAGAGACTCCAGGTTACATGATGATTTTAAGACCTTGCGCATATCCAGAATTATTTTATGTGGATCCAGTGATTTGCTTGCATATGAATGTTTATTTATTTCTGTTTGTTTATACATTGATTATTGAAGCTACCGTTGTTGATTGGGTTTGTCCTGTTAGGCATCTGGACTATCTTCAGGGGAGACTAGAGGTTATGCTTATACAGAAGGGGAAATTTAGCCAGGACACTGGGGAAAATTCCATTTCTCTTTTTCAGTCTTCTTCTTTTGGCTTTTCCTGGTTAGGGGTTGCCACAGCAGATCACCTGTATGCTCATGATTGACAGTAGAGTTTTATGGTATTGAAGTGCCAGCTCTGCTCCCAACCTTCCATGGAAGGCACACACACACACGCGCACACACACACACACACACACACACACACACACACACACACACACACACACACACACACACATGCACACACACACACACTCACTCACACCTAGGGCCAATTTAGAGTGTCCAATCCATCTACAGCATGTCTTTGGGATGTAGGAGGAAACCGGAGCACCCGGAGGAAACCCACGCAACCACAGGGAGGACATGCAGACTCCTCCAGTACTCTGTTTCAGTAAGTCCTGTGAAATCTTTAACATCTACCTACACTACCACATTTGCAAGTAGCTAGAACTGACATAGGTGAGTCCTTTCATATATCTTAACAACAGCATTTTGTTACTCAGAAGTCAGAGTCTCTTGTTCAATGGAACTAGAAAAGGATTTAATGTGTCCTATGTTTTTCTATCATTGATTCCTTTTCAACAGAATTTTGAGCTGGTTTCTCTCTTTTATTTTTCCATCTAGTATTCGTATGAAAAAAGATATTTCATTTTTCCTTCCTTTTTCGAACATTTTGTTCTTGGGTAAGAGGACGTACTACTCAATTTTATTCTCAGTTAAGAGGACATTAAAGGGCTTAGTTTTTTCTAATCTGATGTGTTATCTTAAACTTTAAAAATGCTTACAGGACTCATTATTATGATTTGGCCCCATAACAAAAAAAAAAAAAAAACAGGCATACAATGTAGATATCTTTATAGGCTATTTTTCAACTCTAATGTATTTATTTCAGTGGAGAACTCGTACCTTCCAGATGCAAAGATGCAATAATGCAATAATATCTAAATGGTTTCAAAATATGGTGCTATCAATAATATTGATGAAATTGTGAGTTAAACCAATAGGCTAGTGTTTAAATATGCACACAAAGTAGGACATAGAAACATTTCTGAAGATGTGAGAATAATTGACAGTCACACGCTGATACTACTTGTATGAGAAACTCATAGCATTTCACAGCAGCACCATCTGGCCTTTACAGGGTAAAAGACACCTATAGTGATAAAAAGTCACACTAATGTAGTTTTCCTGGTGAGTAAACTTAAATGGTATTATTTACAGCTACAATGACCCTCCTCAGAAGAAAGATTTTCACTTATATGTATAAAACTACATTTAAGTTGAGACCATAGGTACCACTTGTTCATAAATGCTGAATTTGGTGTACTAATGATGCTTGGTATTTTATACCTAAAGAAGTTAAATAATATGATTAAGTGGGAGGATGTAGTTTAAAAATTAAGTGGAAATTAAGTAAGATGTTGCTAAATCATATAACAAAGCTTTACTTCAGCAGGTATTAGATTTTCACAGGTTATATGGCTGCTGAGTAAAATAATGGTTACAAAGTATATATTACCAGGCATTGCTCCTGGGTCACTCCTGAAAAGGGATTGTATGTCTACTGGGTCTGCCTAGTTAGAAAATGGGTATTTGTTTATTTATCTGTCATAGATTAGTACTTGACTAACTGCCCTTGTGGGCCATTTTAACTTTAACCAGTTACCCCATATGAGAATCAAACCCTGTACCTTGTGTCTTTAAGGTAACCACTTTAATCATTACACTACCCCCCCCTCCTTGCATTTATGTGTAGGAATTGAAGGTATATATTTATTAAGGGGTTAAAACAAGGATCTTCCTTTTAAATGTGCAGTCAGGAAAGTATACATAAACATTTGCATAATATGCATGGCCTTGTGGGCTATGTAAATGAAAAGTCATTCTTAAAATAAAACCTTGCGATGTATTTAAGCAGTGAGTAAAAACTTGCTGCTGAGCTGAGTTGAGCAGTGATGAGCAAGCAACCAAGGGATGTCATGGCTCCTGCCCCCACTGTAAATTATGCCTCTGCATATTACAGATATTCCTGCTAATATAAAACATGCATAGTTCTGTGGTTCAAAGATGCTTATACTGTGCAAGTTCCATGAAGGGTGCACAAAGTTATTAGCCACATTGCACACAATAATTTCAACAGGTAAAGCACTTACCCTATCTGGGCAGAATAAGCTGCATTACGTAGTGCTACAGATTTGCAGTCCACTCAGTGGAATGCCTAACCACAGATACTTATAACGATTCACAATAAGGATTTTATGGGATTTAGGGGCATGTTAATTATGCAGGTATCTGATCTGCATTGTAGTCAAGCAATGTGACTCTGTCAAAATGAACAGATTGTGATGCAATTTTATCAATACTGATATCAAAAGATTTTTCAAATGGTAGTTATATTAATTGTTATATTAATTAATTAATGTGACTGGATCACTTGAAAAAAAATTGTAAGTAAGAAGTATTAATTTGAAAGCCTAAAGAACAAGAATCCAGGAATCTACCTAAATGAACAGCTATCAACTTAACATTATGAACATGAAGTTAGAATATTGAAAATTTTGAGTTTTCAGAGTACCTGCAAAGTTAAATGCAGAATAAGAACACAAATGAGTTGAATGCACTTACGACCTCAGGGTTTTGCATTATTTAGACATGCTTTTACAATGTTGTGTTCTTGCAAGCTGCCTCCTACTAAATGGGTAAAAATGTTAACTCCTACTTACATGATTTTGCAGCGTGACTACAGAATAAATATTCTGGATAACTTTGCATAATGTTGTTTTAGTCATTTCTATGGAAGTGCTGTGTCAAAGCTATGATAAACAGTTGTTATAAATATATAAATTGCCCATGCTATGATACAGATGCAAAACAGACACCAAAAACACTGAAAATGAAAGTTTAGTTCCTGGGTGGGATGCCATTTGTATGGAATTTGCATGTTCTCCATGTTCATGTATTTTTTTCACTGAGCCTCTATTTTTCATTCACTTCCTAACAAGGGCACTGGAACCGTAGGGTGAGGAGGGAGGCACCCCCCCCCCACACACACACACACTTTTCACAGACATATCGATTGTGCCCTCAGCTGACTCATCAGCTAAAAACAACTACACTTATTCAACTAAAAAGCAAAAAATAAAGAAACATGTTTGATTTCAACAAAACAAACTTGTTTCTTCATTTTCTGGTACAGTACTTAAAAAAAGCATTTTACAATCTGGAGCAAGGAAAAATGAAACTTGCAGCATTGGACCAGCCTCCATTTGCATTTTACAGGCCTGCTGGGTAAATGCAGATGCAGTACTGGAGCCACGATAGGTTACAAAGCACAAAAGAAGTTCTTTATGGAAAAACATCTCAAGGTTCACAGGATGTCCATAATTTTGCTTCATATTTTTCCCCTGTCCCTCGAAACTTTTTGATTTTCTGGTACGTCACTGAGGTTTACAGTCAGTCAGACAGTCATACCAATCATTATGAGTTTCATGCTTCTTATTCTGCATGTTGATGCCATAAATGTAAGGTGTGTGTGTGTGTGTGTGTGTGTGTGTGTGTGTGTGTGTGTGTGTGTGTGTGTGTGTGTGTGTGTGTGTGCAAGTGTGCATGTGCGCATGTGCGCATGTGCACGTGTCTTGGTGTCTGTGGTGTGTGTGTGTGTGTGTGTGTGTGTGTGTGTGGGTGTGTGTGTGTGTGTGTGTGTGTGTGTGTGTGTGTGTGTGTGTGTGTGTGTGTGCATTCCCTTTTCCTTTCACCCTACATTTTGCAGAACATCCCAGACTTGACCTGTCCCTCAATATTTTTTTTATTTTCTGGTAAACCAGTAAGGCCTTCAGGCAAGTTCATAATGATAGACGTTACAGTTTCGTACTTCTATGGTTCAGAAACTGCATGTTGATGTTAGTCCTGTTGTTTTACCAAATGTTTAAATGAATTAGAGCAATATTTAAAATTTACAGTAATTTTGTCCCTCCATTATTTTTCACTATGTCCAGAATTTTTAAGCCAAAAAGTTGAGAGGTATACAGGGAACAGTATCTTTCAACTGTACCTGATTTTACACAACATCTCTGACTTTTCCCCTTTCCCTGATTTTCTAGTAAATCACTGAAGATTACAGATGAACCAATAATGCTAGACATTGTTTCATACTTCTTATTGTTCAGACAATATCTAAATTGATGTGAAGCCTGTTGCTCTTTTAATGTTTTAAGTGAATTAAATATATTTTATTTATTTAACATTTGTTTACCAGGAAACTCTGACTTGTAACAAACCAATCTTCAGCAGAGGCCCAGGGACAAAAGCTCCAGATGCATGTCTTTGTAATGTGGCAGGAAACCCACATGAATGCAAGGAGGACATGCAGACTGCACACAGAAGGCACCCCAGCCAAGAATTCAACCGGAGAACCTCTTGCTGTGAAGTGACTACACAAACTGCTGCACCACTGCAGCAGTTATAAATTGACCCTGATATTAGCCCCCTCATTATTGTTGGCTATGCCCAGATGTCTTGAGGAAAGAAGCTGTATGCAGGGAACACCCTCACATATATCTGCTAAAATTTAAAAAAAAAATGTCTCTTGTGGGTATCTGCTATTATCACTGCCCACCGTTTTATCCGGTTTCTTGCCTCAATTAAAAAAAAATTGTACCTGAACAACTCTACAATTTCTGTCAGTCTCTAATTAAATGACTACTATACTAGAGATTGTTGGGAAAGCAACTTAAGTGTAACCAGTTGCAGTCATAAGTGCACAGTTTTTGGCAGTCTCTATCATAGTAACAGATGACTAGAGATTGCCAGCTCAGCACTGAGATGATTTGCTAAGGACACCCAGTTGCAGTTTGTACTACATAGTAAAAGCACATGGGGTGGCAACCCATGTGCTATTATTATGATAAAAAATGAAATTGTTGGTCACTGTACATAGAGTATATATGGCAGAGTTATCCCTTGTCAATACCCACCCTTATAATGCACATCCTATCTTCAGGAGATATACATGAATTTATGGGTGTCCATGTAATCATCACAATTTGTTTTAAAGCAAGCTGAAAAAGATCTCTGACCAGTCTGACTTTCTCAGTCAGCAAAGATAGATAGATAGATAGATAGATAGATAGATAGATAGATAGATAGATAGATAGATATCATTGTGTTTTTTTTTATGAGACAAATTCCAGAGGTGGAAGAAACATTGCATAACAAATGTGTTCCACCAGCATGTCTTATTTATTAACTGATGGAGATTCAGGCCTTTAGTTTTAATGTTTGTCAAGTCATTTGTTTTGTGGAAGTGTAGGAGATCATGGAGGTTTGAATCATCAATAACACGGAATGGTAGACATAACTTACAGCTCCAGAGTCTATATGAGGCAGAGTATGGGGATAAAGTTTTAAGCATGTTTTGGTAAGTAAGGGACTTTAGCCTGGAGATGTTTTTCAGTTAATACAATCTGGTGATTTTTTATCCATGTGATGTGTTAGGATAGTTGTGTACAATATGGGACATTGTATTGTATAACTGGTCTGATCAGGGTAGAGTACTGAGGAAGGATAACTTATTTTGACTAGGATGAGATACCTTGTTAGGCAGAAAGACATCTGAGTACTGCTGCTGCTGCTGCTTGGTGGTCCAGAGATAGGAAGTTATCTCCAGTGGTGTTATGACCTCTGATGAGCATGTCATTCTGGAGTGTGGTGCAAGCTATAATGTAAGCTGTTGTCATGTTTTGTTTACCAGAGGTGATAATGATTCGCTCCTTTGCATTAAACTTAAATCTATTTCCTAATATACTATTGATTTTTATGGTTTATCCCTTGTTGGTATCAGCTGCTGTGTGAATGTCAACACCCAGCTTGCAATCATTGGCAAATTTATTTAGTGATCTTCTGGGTAAGTGGTCTGGAGAGCCAACAAGCAGATACTGAACAGAAAGGATCCCAGTACTGAGCCCTGAAGAATGCCTTTAGCCACCTTTTTGCTTTCTGAGGTGCCTTCCATTGCTTTAACTATGTGCGCTCTGTTTATCAGACATTTTGCTGTCTGTTTTACAACTATGAGGTTTGGGTTTAGGCATCTAAGCTTACCTGGAATTCCAGCTGGGTAACAGTGTCAAAGGTCTTGGATAGATCCAGATACACTCTATGAACTGTATGGTTGCTATCTAGAGCTTTGGTGACTTTCTCAAAGTTTTCTAAGTCAAATAACCATGATCGCCTTTTGACAAAACAATATTGTTGTGGGTCTAGAACATTATTTTTTTATGGTAGATTGTAAGAAATCAGATATAACTTAATACACTGCATGGCTTTACAAACTGCACTTATTAGATTGATGGGTCTGTAGTTCCTGGATCTGAGGTGGGGCCCCAATATGGAGGGACATAATGATAGTCATTTTCATGACCCAGGAACATACTCTGGGACTATGCTTAGGTTGAACAGTTTTAGTAGTTAAAGAATGATTTCTTATTATATTTGACTCTGGATGCTAATTTTAATTTGTGTACTACTATGTTCTTCCTTATGGTAACTTTTACATTTTTAGGTACTTTTTTCAGAGTCTTTAAAGTAGGTAGAGTTTGATTTATTTTAAGTCTTAATGAGCTTTTTTTTAAAATTTGTTATTTGGCTTTAAAACAATAAATAAACAAATCAGTTATAAAACAAATAACTATTTACATTGGTCCACAGCTGATCAATACATCAAAGTTATCATTCCAAGATGGCTGCACATTGAGTAACAGTTTAATTCTGCCTATCCCAGTGTGAAAACAGAAACTTAGCAGAGAAAGCCAGGAGACATGGATTTCTGAGTAAATTTTACTAACTAGTAAGTGCACTGCCTGGATGCCAGAAAAAAGAAATACAGAAGACCTGAAGCAAAATCAGCTAGAAAAGGTGATGAAAAATACTGACTGGGAAAAGTACTCTAGTGGTTCATCAGAAAGAAGTGCAAGCTCTAGACACGACTTCCAGTAACATTGGGGAAACTATAAAGCAAATGCATACAGAATGGACTAAAGTAAGTGAAACACTGGTGGAGGTTATCAACTCAACCAATAAAAGGATGGAAAAATGTAAGAAGCTTTAAAAAGATACACAGATGAGATGATAAAATTGCAAAACTCAGAGGGTAAAATGAAGAAAATGTTGGCTGAATATGATACTGCACAAGAAGAGACATTTCAAAAAAAATAATAGAATTAGAGGACAGAGCATGTAGAGAAAAGCTGAGATTTTCTGTTGTACCTGCGAAACTGGAAGGAACAGACTGTATTAATTTCATGAAAGCACAAATAAGCAACTGGACTGGCATTCCACAACAGGAATTGCTAGTTGAAAGGGTACATTGTGTGTATACTCCAAACCTGGCTATGAGAAAACAACCTAGACCTTTAATAGTAAAAATGTAATCTTACCAGCAGAAGGAGTTGATTTTGACAAAACTGTGGCAGACGAACAAAGTACTAACTGTAGAAGACAGCATAGTGTTTGTGGAGAATGACTATTCATTGTACACCAGGCAGAAGAGGAATACATTTACTCCATTATATAGGGAATGTCAAGAAGCAGGCATGAGATTCAAACTGCTGTGCCCAGCTATCTTCAAAATATTTTTCCCGGAGGGAACAAAAACATTTTTTCGTGAAGTACATGCTAAGGAAAAAATACAAAAGTTTGTCCAACAAAAAGTGAGCTATGAAACTGAAGGAGATTCTGCTTCTTGTTCATCTGGTAATAAAGACCACAGAGAGATGGTGCCAGTGAAACCTTTCCCAATATTTCAATGGAAAATGATTGAGAGAAGGAAAAACAACACAGGAGTTGACTAGAAAAATCAAGAGTGCACTGGAGATGAAGCAGAGGCAGGTAACGAGAGATGGAGATGAACAGGAATAAAACAAGAAAATCTGGAAATATTGTACTTTCTTGGACTATGTTAAACTTGTAGGGGAATCTAAAGCATATGCCTAACTATATATCATTAATGTTTGGAGACTAAAATCAGTAACTTGGAAATTGACAAAAGTGGGATTACAAAGCAATAATTATATTTGTGAAACAGGACAGAACAAGAAAATCTGGAAATACTGGACTTCTTTGAACATTGTTAAACTTGTAGGGGACTCTAAAGCATATGCCCTATTTCATGTCATTAATGTTCAGAAAAATACTCAGGAAATGGGAAGAGGAGGGAGAGAGTTTATTGTAAGTAAAACTATTTTTTTCTTAACAGTATTACTTAAGTTGTGCATGATTTTCTCTGCATGTTATAAAGTAAATGTTTTTCAGTTATATTTAAGTGTAATGGAGATACTAATGTAAATAGGTGCTTCTGTTTATTCTTTTTGTTTCTTTCTCCCTTCTTCTTTCTTTCTCCTTCTTCAGTTTTAGGAAGTTTAGGCACTGCAATGTAATAAAGAAGGATATGGTTAAAACAGCATAACAAAAGAAAAATTAGCCTGCTTTTTCTCATTCTTGCATAGGGGAATGACTGGATTAAGGCCATTAGCTTAATATAGTAAGAGGGTTTAACAGAAAGCAAGTAAATGAAAAAGAATATTGAATGTTATAAGGTCTTTTTTCAGTATCTGGTTCTGATGTCACTAGCAGACAATCTGATAAAGAGAAATGGCTTGGAGAAAATGCTTTCTGAAAGCATTCAAGTGTTTTCCTAGCTGGGGGAACTATAAATATAAAGCAAAACCATACACCCCTTAATAGAATCACAGACACTATCATGCATCTTAGCATGGATAATCTTTCTTTCTGTTTAGCTTGAGTCTGTATGTGTGGCTGTCAGTTTGGAACTTTTGTTCCTATTAAGCGGTAAAACTTCAATATTTGAAGATGTACATAGTTTTATTTGTTCTTAAGTAAGTAGGTTTTGGGGGTATTCTGTGTGTGTTTGTGTGTGTGTGTGTGTGTGTGTGTGTGTGTGTGTGTGTGTGTGTGTGTGTGTGTGTGTGTGTGTGTGTATGTGTATTTTTATTTGAGGGTTTTCAATAAAACAAAAAGTCCTGCAAGATGTGACATAGGCTCAAATGGAGATGACAAGAAACAATTGTATAAAAGATTAACATGCCAAACAGTGCATGCATGTAACACAAAAGCTGGAACTAGACATTTAACAAAAAAGCTCTTATACATAAAAGGTGGGAATAATAATCCCATAAGAATAGGATTCCTTCTATAATGTCTTTAAGCATTAATGGTCTCACAGATAAATAAAAAAAGGAAGTGTATTGAACTATATTAAAAATGTAGAGTGTAAGTACCTATGCTATAGGAAACACACTTGGAAAGAAATGAACATGTGAATTTGATAAAGAAAGGTTTTCAGGAGGGTTATTCAGTGGAATACCTGGGGCAAAGGAAGAGAAGACTACTTCTATTAATTGCAAGAGAAGCTCCAATAGTAATAGAAGAGGAAAAAAGACAATAATTGTAGAATGTAGTACTAAAGGGATATTAGCAAGGGAGGAGGATTAAACTGTCATGTAATTATATTCCAACAAAAACTGCTATAATGGAGCTAAAGAAAATTATGGGAGAAATCATCATTGTTCAGCAAAGAATATTACCTATAAGTGGGAACCGGAATTTGATTTGCAACACTGAAGATGTGTCTGGGGGGCCCAAAAAGGGAAATGTAATAAAGGAGGGTAGATTTTAAAGACATTTATGAAATATTTGGCATGAAAGATGTGAATTCAGTACTAGGAATTTGGAGTGAATTTACATATTCTTCCCCAAGGTACAAAAACCAGGCTAGGATAGACAGAATTTACATTTCACAGGAACGTGTGGATTTATTTGAAGGTCTTGATATGCACCCGTGTGCCAATAGTAACTAAAATAAAAACACAGGGTAATGAAATAAAAATGAGAAACTGGCTCTTTCCCATATGTCTGTTAAAAAGAGAGGAATTTAAGGAATGAGTCTTGGAAATTATTCAGAAGCTATTAGAGAAGATGGAAACTTCATCTGAAAATACAGCTAGGTAGTGGGATACAATTAAAGTGGAATTTAAAAATAGGGTGGAAATAAAAGAAAGGGAGATATTGTTAAGAAGTAACAAGAATTATTTGGAGAGACTGATAAATACTAAATATTGCAAAATAGGGGGAATCTCACAGAACAAGAAGAAGAGCAACTACAGAATGCCAAACAGAAAATAAAGGATTACCTCAATAATATGCATGAGTTTACAGAGATTGCTGTTAAGCAACTGATTTTTTTATCATAACTGTAGAGCACAAAAGTTTTAGCACAACAACTCAGGCAACAGAACATAGAAAGGGGTGTCACCAAGCTTAGGAAGCCTATAACAAGGAAGATAATGGATCCTGTAGAAGTATTAGAAATATTCTGGAAATTATATGAAAGTCTGTATAAAGCAGAGAAATATAGAAACCAAGAAAAGGTGCAAATGGAAGTATTTATGGAAGAATTAAATATGCCAAGGCTAGATGGAGAGGATGCTCAATTACTAACAGTTAGTATAAGAAGGGATGAGATAAAGATGGTGATGTATAACCAATCATGTCCCCAGGAATAGATGGGATTCCTGTGGAAGTTTGGAAGCTAGGAGGGAAAAAACTGATGAAGATCTAGAAGGTTTTGTTTAACAGTATGTTAAGAAGAGGAAAAGTGTCAACATCCTGGAAGAAAGCAGTAGTAGTTGTAATACCTAAAGAGGATAAAGATCCATCAGATCCAGCTTCATACAGGCCAATGTCAATGTTTAATCATGATTATAAAGTGTTTATGTCTATAATGGCTAAATGAATGGCAAAAGTGATGCTAAAATTCAGAGATATGGATTAGTTTGGTTTTGTGGAGAGAGGTAAACATTTGACAACATAAACAGAACACTGATGATCCAGAGGGAAGCAGAATGCAAGAAGATACCACTGTTGCTGGCGAATGCAGAGTAACCAGGGATTTTATGACAGAGCAATGGAAACATTTGCATTCCCTGAAAAAATTATAAGGTTGATTAGGAGGATATATATGAAGGATCAGAGGTGAAAATTAAAGTGGGTGAGGTCCTCTCTGATAATGTCTGCTTCAGCAGTGGAACTAGGCAGGGATGTCCTCTCTCCCCTTTATTTGTATTATATGTAGATCCATTGGTAAAGAAAATTAGGGACTCAGAAATTCAAGGATATAATTAGTATGATAGTCAAGAAAAGATGGCTCTGGTGACATTATTTTATACCTGACAAAACCAGAAAGGGACATTACAGTGCTGTGGAACATATTGAGATGGTTTGAAACCTTTTTTCAAAATACAAAAGTAATGAAGCTAAAACAAAACCAATAGCAGTAAATTATGTACCCACAATATCCATACTTAGGGAGACATGATACAATTAAGTATTTAGGAGTACGGATTAAAAATTATACTAATGTGGCAGCTAAGGATCTGTGGGAAGAGACTAAAGAAAAGATAATACAAAAACTGAGAAAATGGAAGCTATGTTATGTGGATATCTGTAGCAAGATACAAGCAGTTAAAATGTTTTTAGTCCCTTTAGTCTTATACACAGGTCAGGCATGTTTTATTAACCAGAGGAGAAGCTGTGAATAGCAATTAATAAAGAGCTGAAGAATTTTATCTGGGAGGGGAAGATGACAAGAGTCAGGTGGGATAAACTTATTCTTCCAAAAGAACAGGGAAGACTGGAATTACCCAAGTTGAAAGGGTATTTCAGAGCAACACAGTTAAGGGTCCTATATATATAGCACAAGCAGAAAACTATAATTCAAAGTGGAAAGGGATGATGATGATGATGATGATGATGATGATGATGTAGGGGGAAGCTCAATTCACAGGCAAAGATTGGGATTTAACATGCAGACCTTTAAGGAGAACAACAATAATCATACAGAATATTATATTCACAAAGTAGCAGAAGGTCTCCTAAGAACTAAACCAACACAGGAATGGTGAAAGGAAATTCTGCCAATAGGGATGACTGCAATTAGGGATAGAGACAATAACCAAGATGGGGCTGGAATATATTGGAGAAAACTGACAAAGGAACCAATGTATTGGTATTGGAAGCCTTTAACTAGAGAGGGGAAGGTAAAATAATGTGATTATGCCAAGAACTTATTTGGACTGCAGTAGAGATCTTGCCTTCCATATCAAGGATTGATATCAGAGTATAGGCAAAGAGAAAGAAATAGGGGGGTCCTAAATGAAAGACCAGCACTGACAGACTTTTTAGTAGAATCTAGAACAGAACTTGCCATTAAGAAAGGAATAATTACCAGAGCATATAAAATATTGCATGATAACTTTAAGAATCAATCAGATGAGGTTAGGAAGGACTGGGAAGAGAGATTGCATTAGCAATCCACAAAGAAACAAGAGGCAATACGTGTATGTTTCCCAAATAAAATCTAGAAGATTTAGAATCTTTGCCTGGTACTGTATACATTGGTATTTTATACCCCAAGCAGACTTTAAAGAATTTTTCCTCAGGATAGAGAGCAAATGTTGGAGGTATGATGGTTAAGGAAGAGGTAACTGGGAACATATTTTCTAGGAGTGTAATGAGCTGCCAGACTTTAAAGATTCCCTGCAGACTGCTCTGTTAGAGATGCTGGGTGAGCAAATTGGAGTAAATAAGAAAATGATTTTTTGAGCTATGATACAGAATCAGAATTGCATAGACAGAGTAAGGCCTTGCTGAGTCTTAATTATGAGGTTGCCAAAAAAGCAATTACTAGAAAACTGAAATCAAAGTCTAAACCATTTATTTATTTATTTATTTATTTTACATTTGTTGACCGGGCTGGTCTAGCTGGATATATTTCCATTTTCAGTAGAGGCCCGGGGAGAAAAGCTCCAAACAGTAAAAACATGAAATACAAACAAAGAAGGAATGATAATTGTTACATAGTACATAAACATAGTAGAAATAAAGTATGCCTTTTTTTTTTTTTTTTTTGACAACCAGTATGTATCATTGTTATCACCAGTTCAGTTCCCCATAAGAGAAATAATGAGGAATAAAACTTAGTATGGTATAGACAAATATGCGCACAGGCAAGGAAGGGTTAGTCTGGTTTACTACATGGGCATAACCAGTGTATTTTAAAGTGTGTTTTGAGGTCTTGTTTAAAGAGAGGCAAAGAAGAGAGTGATGTTAGTTCTTTGGGAAGTAGGTTCCAGTCTTTTCCCACAGTGTTAGAAAACAGGGAGTTTCCAGCCAAATTGTTAGTTTTGGTTATGCTAGCTAGAAGCTTGTTAGAGGAGCGTAGTATATCTAGGTTTTTATAGGGGATTATGAGATTGGATAGTATAGGAGTTCTATTAGGTTGATAAAATATCTTGTGGGCTATGGTTAGTTGGGAGATTTTTAGAAGGTTTTGAATTTCTAGCCAGCCCAGCTGCATGAGGTTTAGGCAGTGGTGGGTACGAAAAGGATTACCCGTGGCAAATCTGGCGATGTTGTTATAGGCATGCTCTAGTTTTGACAAGGTTATTCTTTTTGAGGTTAGTGTATATGGGAGAGGCATAAAGAAGAGTAGAAATTAAATGGGAGTATGCAATTTGGGTTTTAGCTGTTGGAGTTAAGAAGGATTTGATTCGATATAAGGAACCAATTTTCTTGTTGATAATTTTAATGGTGTTATTTATGTGATTATCAAATGTGAGGTTGTTATCAATAGTAATTCCTAACAACTTGGTTGTGCAGTCAGGGTATATGATAGTATCATTATTGGAAGTGATAGAGAAATCTATTGGGGTGGACTTATTGGTTGGTGTGAAAAGAAGGAGCTTGGTTTTCTTAGCATTAAGAAGGAGACAACGTTTAGTGAACCAAGTTTCAACTGAATTGAATACTTTCTGTGTCAGGGAATGTAGTGCAGATGGTGAGCTTGCTGAACAGATTAATGTTGAATCATCTGCATATTGAATGCAGGTGGCATTTGGGATTGTTACATGCAGGTCGTTAATAAAAAGAGAGAAGAGAAGTAGACCTAGAATAGAGCCCTGAGGGACTCCCAGGGTGACAGGTAGAAGAGATGATATATTATCTGCCCAAAGAACTGCTTGTTGTCTATTGGTTAGGTAGGACCTGAACCATTTAATTGCTATAGAGTCAAGGGCCAAGGATTCAAGAATGTTGATAAGAAGGGCATGGTTAACCATGTCGAAAGCTTTGGAGAGGTCAATAAAGAGAGCAGATGAGAGGTTGTTGTTATTGCGATTTCTATTTATAACATCTGTAAAGGATAGCAGGGCTGTCATGGTACTATGGGATGGCCTAAAGCCATGTTGGAATTTAGCTATCATGTTATTTTGAGTTAAATGGTTTAACAGTTGATGATGAACACATTTTTCCATAATTTTAGCTAAGGGAGATAAAAGTGCTATTGGCCGATAGTTAGAGTAGTCGTTTGAGTTTCCGCCTTTGTGAAGGGGAATTATATGGGAGATTTTCCAGACATTAGGAACATTCTCTTCCTTAATGGTTCTATTTATGAGGATGGATATAGGATAAGAAATTACTTTGGCTGCTTTTTGGAGGTATTCAGAAGGTAGCTGGTCAGCAGGGGTCAAGTTTTTGGATGAGTTTGAAGATAAGCGTGGTAGAGACTGGTTGTATTGAGAAAGCAGGTAGAGTACTAGGTGTGGAAGTGGCAAGGTTTCAGCTGTCTGGAGTAAGTTGGCTTGCTAGTGTTTGTATGGTTTCCGTAAAGAAGGAATTAAAGGCATTGGCTGTTTGCTGGGGGGTGTTTGGGTCTGCTGGAAGTGGGGCTGGCGTATGAGAGTGCCCTGGGGAAAGGAGTTTATTTATACTAGACCAAAACTTCTGGGGGTTATTTTTGTGGTTTTGTTGTAGTTTATAGTAGTAGTTTTTTTTTTGTCGGATAGTATTGCCTTTTTTGTACTATTTCTCAGTTGCTTAAACAGTAGTTGCTCAGAAGTATTTTTGTTAGCTCTCCACTTTGCCCAGGATTTATTTCTAAGTAAGATTTTTTGTTTGGTTTCTTTGGAAAGCCAGGGGGCTGATTTGGCTTTCATTTTGATGGTCCTTTTTGGTGCATGCTTATCAAGGATAGATAGAAATTTAGAGTTTAGATAGTCAATGGCTTGTTCAAGTGGTAGAATTTTTAAAGGGTTCCAGTCACAAGCATTTAGTTCATTTTGGAATAATGTTGGGTTGAAATGTTTGTTGGTACATATGATTCTATAAATGGGGGGATTTGAGATATCATTTTTATGCCTAAGGATATAGGTTAAAGTATGATCACTAATATCATTGGGTAGAGTTCCAACATTGTACCTTTGTTGTTGTCTATTTATAAGAATCCAGTCTAGTATGCTCTCTCTTTTGTTTGGTTTGTTGATTCTGGTAGTGGAGGTTATAGTTTGACTGAATCCATGAAGGTTGATTAGGGACGAGGAATTATCAGTTTTGATAGTTGTCCAATCAGTGTTAAAATCACCAAGTATAATAGTTTCTTGGGGGTATGTGGAGGACACCTGGCTTAGTATATTCTCTATCGTACTAATATTATTACCAGGTGGAAGGTAGATGCAAATGATATATAAGGATTTGTTCTTGTTAGTCTAGAATTTGGTAATAAGTACCTCAGCCTTGCTATTTTTAGGTGGGTCAAATGGTAAAGTGGAGATTTGAAGTCCTTCTTTGAATAAGATTGCAACTCCACCACCCTTACTTTTTATACGGTCTAGCCTAAGTATATTGTAGCCTTGTGGAATGATTTCATTGTCTTTGATTGTTGGTTTTAACCATGTTTCTGATAGACAGAGGATGTCAAAGTTATGGGTATCAAGGAGGGCATGGAGATGGGTTATTTTGTTATTAATGCTTCGGATATTCAGGTGTCCTATTAGGAAAGAGTTGGGAAGATTGGGCTGGGTTGTTAGTAGAGTGGGATTTGTGGGGCCAGGGTTGGGGTGGATGTCACCATCTTTTAAGTTGGGTTTACAGAGTTGTGATGTAGGGATATTTATAAAGTTTGTTAGATATTTCTCTTTCCTTATTGTGGATGTATGGTATTTGATGTGTGAGATTCTATGGTATTTAGGTAGTAGGTAGCTGGGCGTTGATGTAATGTTAATTTGGCCTTTAGGGATGATAAAATTGTAAATTGTTGTTTGTTTATGGGAGTAATAAAAGTGGTAGTGGTATGATTTTTCAAATGAGGTGATGATGTAGGAATAAATAAGGAAAGTAGAAATTATGCTTAAGAATATGGTTTTGGTAAGTTTAGGTTTTACAGTTATAGTCATGTTTGGAGATAAAGAGTACAAGGTTGAAGGGGTTGAGTAGAGATGTAGGAAGCAAGGTGAATAAAGACTGAGAAGAGAAAAAGGGGAGGAAACTAAAGAGGGTGGTTAGTGGGAGAGAGGGTGTGGTGTGATTACTATAGAATAGCTTATAAGGGTAGTAGACAATTAAGGTGGGTGTGTTAGGTTAATGGATTGTGAAGATTGGTGGGATTAGGGAGGGGGTGTGGTAAGGGATGTATAAAGGTAAGGACACTGGGGTTGGGTGGGAATTGGGGGTAGGGTAGGGGAGCGGAGTGAGCTCGCAGGGCGAACGGAGTGGGTAACAGCTGGAGGCTGGAGACAATCAGTTATACAGTGCAACTGGGTTCCCCAGGCTTAGGGAAGGTAAGGATTTATTCTATAGATAATTAGTATAAGGCAAAACCAACTTTACTATAAGGAGAAAAGATAGTAACAGAGAAATTCTAATCTTTATAGCATGAACAACACTAGAGGGGCTAACTTTACTTTTCCAATTTTAGAAAAGGCACTTGGCTTTTTGAAATTATCTCAGGAATTGGGGCATTAAATAAAACTAAAGATTTAGAAATATTACATCTATTTGAACATAGAGCTTGAATGAAGTTATTAATTTCTTTCCAAAAAGGGGAGATGACTTTAGATTCATATACCATATGTGTCCAATAAGCTTTTAGTTTAAAATTATATCTCCAGCATTTCATTTTATTTGATTTATATATAACTGTAATTCTATAGGAGTGAAAAAAGCTCTGTGTAAAAATGTTCAAGTGAAAATTTTCCAATATAATGAAGATGTATTTTTACCTATAGATTTTAATATTATTTTCTTCTATTCTTCAGAGAAGTCTCCATTATTAACTTTTGAGGAGTAGTTTCAAAAGGAACTGTCTAAATATGTGAAATCAAACTTAAGAATTTTATAAAGTTGTGACAAATATGATTTATTTTTCATTGCATTATTATTGACATTTATTAAGAATTCCAATAATTTAGGGAACAATTTATTATCTAGGTTAAATATCTTATTAAGCTCTGTGTTCACAAAATCTCTAAATATTTCTAAAATTAACCAGTTTTCAGAATCTTTATTGTATTTGGACCTTAAATTATCAACAGTATATATATCAGTACCATTTAAGAATTGATGTCAATAAATTAAGTTATTTTGTTGTTTCAATACTAACATTTTGTTGAAGTCATCAGTTTCTAAGCAGTCATTTGTATATGCAATTGGAAACATAGAAAATATTAAGTCTTTAATACAAGGGTTAGAATATGTGAACTTTTGGAAAGTGTGGCATAGTGGTTAAGGTATTTACCTTACAAACACAAAGTACAGGGTTTGATTCTCACATGGGGCAATTAGCTGGGCTTAAAATGGCCCATAATGGCAGTTATCCTAGTACACACTTGTGAAAGATGAAATGATGTTATTTAAATAGGGAATTTGAGAAAAGGGTGTAATTCTATTTAAACAAAAATCTTTTACCAACCAAATAAAACTACTAGGGACTATTTGTTTATGACTGGTTTGTATATATGTATTATTTACTAATAATATTTGTTGGTATATTTGTTTCCATTCTGAATCATAAGAAGAATTTAGCCACAACACTATAACTTATTGAAGTAGCATAGAATTGAAAATAAGGTAATCCTAGCCCCCCCCCTATTATCCCAACCTTTTCTGTGCCAATCAAAGGAAATTATTGGCTTATTAGGCTGCCAAAAATATTAAGTAGAATGTTATTGCTCTTATTCATCATTTTGTTTGTGTAGATAGTACTAAAAACTGTAATGCAAACAGTATTTTAGGGAGCATTACCATCGCAATAAGCATTAATCATTCTTCCATGGTAAAGAAGAATTTGTTCCAATTCATGACTAAGCTTAAAATTTTATCAACAACCTGTTGAAAGTTTGCTTGCATCATTTCTTTACTACTATACATAATGGTTATACCAAGGTATTTCATTTGATTACTATTCCAATTAAAGTTAGAATGTTTTTGTATTTATTTTTATTAATTAATAATGTACTTGTTTTATTATAATTAAATCTTAAGTTTGAGATTTCTTCAAACTGACTCATAGAACTAATTATATGTTCTAATGAATTTTCTATATTTCCTATTGTTAGTAAAATATCATCAGCAAAAAGCAGAGTCTTTAGTTTGAAATATTCATTTATTTTGATATCATTAATGTCCTTATTGGATCTAATGCTATTAGCAAAAGGCTGAACTTAGTATTAAAACAGACAAATTAATGGTATATAAATTTATTGGAAGTGCAAGAAACTATAGATACAATAAAGTTTAAAATACAAAAAGGGAAAAGGCCTATTATCAGAAATGAAAAAAGTAGAGTTTCAGAAGATTCTACAGCATAAGGCTTAAATTAGTTAAAAAAAAATCATATTACATTCTTATCCTCTAACACCTAAAGTCTTATATGAATTTGCTCTTGAACCCAACATGATAGCTGGAAGTAATCACATCAACGGTATATCCCTCTCTAAGTAAATATAATGATGTAGATGAAACTATGGACTGTTAAACACACTCTGTGAAAATGAATGTAAAGAATAATAGTGTAGAATATGAAAAAGTAACTGATGACATTTAAATAGGAATATACAAAAAAAATTTAGAACAAATAAGAAAAACAATAAAGCTTATTAATATAACACAAATAAAAGCAAATTAAAAGGCTGAAAAAAAGTAAACATCCAGGGAACAAAGTTACCAGACCTGAATTATATAAATAATCACCTCAAGATGTTCATTTCTTTTGCATAAAGAACTCACAGAAATTAAAACTACATTAAATACCTCCATCATACAATAATCTCTTTATTAAAACAAGACATAACTTCATCTCTACATTCTTTCTATAGATCTATATCAATAGTGAATATTGATTACAAAATGTTTTTGTCATTCCTTGCCTATAGACTAAAGAATATACTACTACATTAATAGAGAAAGACCAAACTGGCTTTATATTAAATAAGCAAATACAGAATAACATCAAAAGAATAATTACTTTTTCCATCAGTATTTTTAAGACTTTTACTGAATTATCATTTAATACAAAGGGAAATATACATTTATGTAAAATAAAATAAACTCTGTTAACATGTTCATAGTTACAAGCATTATATATATCACATATATTCTTTTATACAATTATCAATCCAACATTACATAAATTGATCAATTTCTGTCCTTCCTTTAAACCTCACTCCTCCTCCAAAACATTATTCTGCATGTATTGTTCTCACAATTTCAATTTTTTCTATGTAATTTGTTCCTACCCTTTTCTAAAGATCTCACTGCCAATTCTTTTATCTCTGTTACAATCTTCACTACTTTGAATACAGTTGGTTTAGACTCTGATTTCCATTTTCTAGTAATTGCTTTTTGGCAGCCACCAGAATTAAACTTAACAAGGCCTTACTATGTCTAGGCAATTCAAATCCCATATCCCAGCTAAAAAAAAATGCTTAGTTACAATCATTTGCTACTCTATATTTCTGATAGAGTCCTCTGAAGGGAATTTTTACAATTTTAAAGTCTGCCAACTCATTACTCCCCCAAAACATATGTTCCCAATTATTTCTTTCTTCCCAATCACACTTCCAACATTTGCATTTACCTAAGGAAAATTTCTTTGGAGTCTGCTTAGAAGTATAAAAATACCTATGCAAACAGTTCCAAGCAAAAATCCTAAATCTTCTAGACATTGTTGCATATTTTGGAGCCATACACATTTTACCATAGTTTTCATGTGAAACACTTATCCATTCTCTCTTCCCAATCTTTTCTAACCTTCCCTGACTAATTCCTATAGTCATAGTGCAGTATTTTATATGCCCTCCTAATTACCCATTTTTTTAACAGTAGCTTCTGCTCTAGATTCAACTAAAAACTCTAGCAGAACAGGTCTTTCTCTTAGGATTCCCATATTTCTTTCTCTTTGATTATATTCTGGTATCAATCCTTGATTGGGAAGGTAGTCTCTAGCTTGCAGTCCAAATGTCTTCTTGGTATATTTCCACTCTATTACCTTTCCCTCTCTAGTTATTAGCTCCTTATACATTGGTTCATTTCCAGTTTTCTCCAGTAAATTCCACACCCTCTTGTCTATTCTTCATACCTCTAATTGCAATCATCCCTTTCATCGGAATTTCTTTTCTCCATTGTCACGTTGGCATAAATCAGGCTCTCTCCTTATTTTTTGAACAATCCACCCCTACCCCCTGCTTCATCATTCCTTTCCACTTTGAATAATAGCTTTCTGCTTATGGTATGTATATGAGCCTTAACTGTGTAAATCTAAAATATCGCTTCAAATCAGGTAATCCTAAACCACCTTGTTCTATGTGAAGGATCAATTTATCGTACTTGACTCTTGTCCTCTTCCCCTCCCAGACAAAATCCTTCAACTATTCATTAATTACTGCCCGTAACTTCTCCTCTGGTTGATAAAAATATCCCTGACCTCTGTACAAAAGGAAAGGGACTAAAAATATTTTCACTTATTGCATCTTGCTATCCATGTCCAGAAACAAGTCCTTTCCTTTTTAACCCATACTTTTAAATACTTTGTACTATCATGTCCCTATAAATTTAGATACTGCTAAACCAAATCATGTGTGGGTACATGGCTTACAGCTATAGCCTTAATTTTGTCTTCATTAATTTTATATTGCAAGCAGGTTTCAGATTGTCTCAGAATGTTACATAGCACAGAGATGTCCTTTTCTGGTTTTATCAGAATCAAAACAATATTGTCTACCAATAAAGCAAAGTTTTCTCGATTATCATACCAATTATATACTTGAATTTCTGAGTCCTTTATTTTCTTTGCCAGTGGCTCTAAATATAAAACAAATAGCAAAGGGTAAAGAGGACACTCCTACCCGGTTTAAATTTCAGACACAAGTCATCAGAGAGGGACTCTCCCACTTTAAGTTTTGCCTCCGATCACTTGTATATCATTTTAATTAACATTATTATTGTATCAGCAATACAGTGTACAAAACCACAGCCTTGATTCCTAAGGGAAATTTCTCCCTCTGTCCCCTCCCAACTCGATCCATTTTTTTGATATTTTTATCACTTAAACTTCTTCTTGTTTGTAATTTGGTAAATATCGGTCTTCTATAGTCTTTATAGTATTAGTACTGGCCATTTCTCCATTTCTACTTTATCCACCTCCTTACTAATAGATTTTTGCAGTCACTTACCTGCACTCCTTGGTGCAGCCCCACTCTGTTCACCCTCACTAATGCTTGGGCTCACTTTGTTCCCCTACCCTCCCCCATTTTCCACATGCCCCCACTACTCATAGATTTATTCCTACCCACTATTATCTGATCTTCTACCACACCCTGCAACCAACATATCAAACTTAACCACACCCATAGCTTATCATACACTTTTTTGACCTTCTCTTTCTTACCCTCCTTTTTACAACCAATTCACTTATCATCATGACTCACACCCTCTACTGTCAGCATCACCCCTCTCTACTATTTTTATTTCTCTCATCTATATCCCTCCATTTAATCTCCTCCAGCACCTCCTATTATTTTTCACTCTCCCATCTCAACAACAATAAATCCCCTACTTTACCCCTTTCCACATTCAACCCCCACATACATTTAGACACATCTCTAATCAGCCATAGACCATCCCTCCCCCTAATCACTCCACCAATAAAATATATCCCAGAAACTAAAAAAAATCCTAGCTATAGCTATCATTGTCTATTAGTTTCCTATCTCAAACGTTTTTCTAACATAGCAGCTCAATTACTAAGAGGAGGCCCAGTATCTTCTCTCATAAACACAAATAGCACCCACCCTCCACTTACGCACCTACTAATACTAAATTTGAACATCCATAGTATTATGAACAAAATAGATGAACTTCACTCATCTATCTCTTTATATAACCTCAACATAATCCTCATAACAGAGACATGGCTTAAACATCATGTCAAAAGCAACTCTATAACCCCACCAGGGTATACAATTCTAAGGGTAGACAGACCACAGAAAAGAGGTGGAGGTGTTGTCCTATTATACAACTCTATCTTAAAGATCAAAGTCTCACAAAAAAAACCTTACAAACTTCAGTAATGCTGAAACTTTACTTGCCACACTTCATCTAAACCAACACAAACATCTAAACTTGCTAGGTATATATATCCCACAAGGTGACAACATAAACACCCTAGAATTAATCCTTTACTGGGCTTCCCACTCCCTCCCTCATGAAACCTTAGTGCTAGGTGATGTTAACATCAACTGGAACTCCATCCACTCCGCAACACCTACTAACCACATTAATCTATATAACTTTACCCAATTCATCCAAACTCCCACCTGTACAGATAAAGCCACCTAAAGGGAATCCATATTAGATTGGATACTCACTAACCAACCCAACGCTGCTCACCAAAGTGGTACAGTACCCAGTTCTCTCAGTGACCATAACCCAACTTTTCTACTTTGACACAAGCTTAAATGTAACAACCCACCCTCCCTTCTACAAACCGATTCCTGCAAAAACTTCCCCTTAGACCTATTCAATGACACATTAAAATCCTGTAACTGGGCTCCTAAAATCCTGTAACTGGGCTCCTACCAAAACTCTACCCATGGACAATGCAGTTGAGTTCTTTAATTCCACATTCTTAACAATCCTAAACCATTGAGCTCCAATAAAAGCAATTAGAGTACGTAGTAATCCTGGCCCTGGTTACTTAAAGCCATTAAGGCCTTATTAAAACAATGGGACAAACCATGGAAATCCTGGTAATGACTTAATACAGCCACAACTAGACAAACATACCTAGAACTTAGAAATAAGGCAAAAAAGCAGGTTAGGCTAGACAAACAAAATTACTACTTAACCCTACAAAATAAATATAGTAACAACCCACAGAAATTCTGAGCTGCAGTGAATGGCATCCTCCAACCTGGAAAAACCACCACACCACCACCAAACATAGAAGGTACCAACCTTGACATAGCATCCAACTTTAACAACTATTTTACATCCACCATCCTAAAACTAATAAATGATAATAACCCACTACCCCCCCTACCAGCCATCAAAGCCAAACTTAATTCCACCCCTTTTCACTCAAGCCATTATCTAAATCAACCATCCAAAAACTCCTTGCCAGACTAAAGCCAACCACCCTTGCTGTCGACAACCTCCAAGCCAAATTCCTCCAGCTTGCATCTAGGGCCATATCCTACCCAATCTCAATATTAATAAATAGATACATCAATGAGTGCTATGTTCCATCACTATGGAAAACCTCATATATCATTCCCCTTCATAAGGGCGGCACCTCCACTGACATATCCAACTACCGACCCATTGCATTTATTTCACCCCTATCAAAAATCCTAGAAACATGTATCCATCACCAACAGTCCCTGTCCCATCTACTCTTCAACAACCTACTTTCACAAACTCAACGCAGATTTCGACCTGGCCATAGTACCACCACTGCCCTCATTAATTTCACCAATACCATAAACATATACAGAAACCAAGGGCAACTTGTTTCTGTCACCTTCCTAGATCTAGCAAAGGCATTTGATACAGTTTCACACAATAAACTACTATCCTCCCTTTCCAGACTGAACCTCGATAATGCTACACTACAGTGGTTCCATAGCTACCTAAGCTATCACTCTCAATCTGTTAAATGGCACAATTCCCTTTTCTCCCCTCTCCCAGTCAAATGTGGTGTACAGCAAGGTTCAATACTTGGTCCCCTTCTATTCAATGTCTTTACAAATCCACTCCACTTAGCAACCACAAAGTCCAACATTATCCAATACGCAGATGACACTACCCTGATCTGCTCTGCACCCGACTTCCAGCTACTACAAATCTGAGCTCAAGAATCATTCTCAGAAAAATGAAAAACTGGATAAACAATTCAAAGCTAACATTGAACTCTAAAAAACACAACTAATGCTATTTAACCCAACAAAGACCTCTGACCCCACCTTCTCCATTCTTTCAGCCAATAAGACACTCATAACTCCTGTTTCTGAGGCCAAACTTCTAGGACTTACAATCGACCACCAACTTAAATTCAATAAACACATATCCCTAACCATCCCTAAAGTCCACAAAAAACTATGTTTCCTTTATCATAGCAACAAATTTCTAACCCCTGATTCCAGAACTGCCATAGCCAGAACTCATCTCCTAGAAACCCTTCTCTATGCACCCCAGTATTAATAAATCTAAATAAAACTGACCTTAACAAACTCTCTACATATTACAGCAAAATAGTTAGGTTTGCAATTAATGCTAAATCCCTACATAAACTACAATGGTTAGAAATCCCTAACCTACTTCACTAACACCAACTCATTTTAGCCCATCAACTACTGTACCATCCTGACAAAACCCCTGCCCTAACAGGCCTACTAAACTTCTATAGTAATAAAAGGGAACTTCAATCTAGTAACAAAGCCCTAGTAGAAGTCATCCCATGTAAAAATAGCTCAGGGGAATCTCTAATCCCTTATGAAGTTGCAAAAATATGGAATACACTAACCCCACACCTCAGAAATCAAAACCACTCTACCACATTTAAAAAAGTCCTCAAATCACAGCTATATGAAAACCAATTATGTAACTGCAATGACCCTCCCTGAACCCAACTCTACTACACTATTACGATCCATAGCCACCCCTACTGAACAGGTTTCCACAGCCTTATACTCGATCCTATGCAGATTTAACTCAATGTAATTACCTATCATACTTTTCTTTATTTTTTCTCCTCTTCTGTGAAGTTGATTGCATATATAAAGTACTTAGGCCCACCTACATATCTTGTAACCATTTTTTTTCTTCTAAGTAACATGTTATGTAACCTTGTGGAGTTTTTTCCCCAGAACTACACAGAAAAAGGACACCTGGCATCCAGTCAGACAATCCTGGTAAACAAATGCTAATAAATAAATAAGTAAATAAATAAAATACACCAGGGAATGCAAATGTTTCCATTGCCCCACTCTTAAAATCCCAGCTTACTCCCTTGAATGCTTTCTCTTCATCAAGACCCACCAGTAACAGTGGTATTTCCTTACATTCTGCTACCCTCTGGATCACCACTGTTCTATTAATGTTGTCAAATGTTTGCCTCCCTCCTAAAAGAATAATTACTTTAATTGATTATGCTAATAGCAGTAAATGAGAATTAACTGTAATTAGCTTGGATATGGGTAAAGCCTGTCCTTTAGTAAACTAGTTAATCGGTTATTTAACTAATATATTAGAAATATGTAGCTTTCCAAGGTATTTTTATCTATTATAAATCATCTTTATAAAAATACATTTCCATATTGTTAAACTAGGATTTGCTATTTGTCAGTAAAAGATAAACAAGGACATGAAACAAAGTTGTGCCTTGTCTCCTATATTATTTACTTTGCTTATTGAACCTCTAGACAATTACATAAAACTTAATGATATAGTTGGATTTAAACTAAATCACTATACTTTCAAAATTCACTTATTTGCCAGCAATATACTGTTATCAATGGTAATAGTGATTTTCACTGATAAATATAAACAATCATTAAAATATTTTGAACCGCCGTAAGGTCTAAAATTCAATGAGAATAAAAGTAACTCCATATTAATGTTGTCGTTATCTCTTTCGGCTTTTCCCGGTTAGGGGTCGCCACAGCGGAACTCCGGTCCACTAATGATTGGCAGTAGATTTGTACATGCCGAGTTGCCAGCCCTGATGCACAACCTTCAACGAAGGTACGCCCATTCATGCATGTCTCCACACAGAAGATGCTCTAGCTGAGAATCAAACAGGACAACGTCTTACTGTGAAGCGACAATGCTACCGCAGCACCACATAACTTCATATTAATAAAAAGGATAAATTATTTGATTCAAACTAATTGTGAATTTAAATGGGATAGTATACAGATTACATATTTTGGAGTTACTCTTACAAGCAACTGTAAAGAAATAGCAACAATAGATTATGTAAAAAATAGACATTATTAAAACAATAATAAGTAAATGAAATATTTTTTTCTTTTTTATGGAAGATAGATTGGTTTAATAAAATGGTTATTTACCCAATTGTTACACATTATACAGGCAATCCTGAGGAGTCATAAATGCTGCATATGCTCATGTCCAAGCCAACACTATTTCCATTGTTTGCACAATGAGCCCCAAGGTTGATTAGATATGCATGAGATCAGGCCAGTGTGTGTGTGTGTATGTGTGTGTGTGTGTGTGTGTGTGTGTGTGTGTGTGTGTGTGTGTGTGTGTGTGTGTGTGTGTGTGTGTGTGTGTGTGTGTGAGACAAGGAGCTTCTCATCACAGCTGCAGAACAGACCCACTGCTAGATCATGGCAAACCACCTCATGGCTACACTGAAGTCCCAACAGTTGAAGTAAACATTGACAATGCACCTGCATCCCCAGTAATCGATGCAAGTATGCATGCACAGGTGTAGACTGTTAACGTAACCAATGGTAGCAAATATTATATACTACAACAACAGAATCCACAGTGATGGACAGCATAAAGTGCAAAGTGAGTCGCACAACAAAACAATTTTTGGGAATGTAGAGTGGAGAAGGTGCTGTGACAATATGTGGATTTTGAAGCATGTGAAAGCTAGATAGGAGAGGTGAGATACAGTAAAGTAGCATGAGGTACCAGCCTGCACCAGTCCTGACAATATCAGAATATTAGGAGTAGGCCTAAACTATACTGTTGTATATGTCATTAAAAATGGAATATATGGTACTCTGAGTGGCATAGATCTATCAGTTCAGTCCATATGCCAATATATCCACAGTTTACTGTCAAGGTGAGCTACTGTCAGTGTGAAAAGGGTTATAAAACACACATATCAGGGAAATATAGCACATGATGACAAAAAAGAAAGATAAACCCCCAAGAGACTTGATCCTATGAGTTTCCCATTCAATAATTCCATGGCAGTACATTAGCAAGGGGAGCCACTGCAGCAGTTAGAGTGAAAAGGGTCATAAAGCACACATATCCAACAAACATAACACATGTGCAGACTGCAGCCAAATAGATATAAAACAGCATAAAGCTCCCAATGGATTTGAAACAAACTGCATTTGCACAATAAGAATATTTGCATGAGTACATTGAGCCATTGAAGGAGTTTAACAAAGGCAGTAGCTGTACTTTATTTCAGATTGGTAAGTGCAGTAAGGCTTAGCTCTTTTGCTTGGCTAGTTCATGCCAAGGGTTTTTCATCATTTATGCCATTGAATGTAGAGTGCCATTTTTCCATCATCATATATGACCATCTACATTGCTCTCTGACAACTGTCTCACAAGGTATAACCACAAAAGAGAGTTGGCAGACAGCAATGTAAATGCCAACTGCCTCACAAGGTATAACCACAGAAAGATGCATTTGAATTATATGCCCATTCTCCATATGTGTGTAGTGTGCCTATCTATTTCTTACCATACCATAGGTTGGAAATGGGAATATATGATATATAGAGATGAAAAGGGTGAATAGAAGAAGGTATAACAAAAGTTATGCAAATACAGAATGAGCAGGCTGGAGGTAGGAAAGGAGCCCATATCTCCCAGCTTCATAGCTCAACAATGGCAGATGACTCTAGAAACAAATTACGTTAGAAAGTACCAAACTCCCCATATAATTTACACATCGGTGATAGGAATGTCCTCATTCAGGGGAATTGAAAACAAGATAGCAAAAAAAATGTAACACACATTAATGGAATTGAATCCCTACTGATGTCACTGATGTTCTTTAGATTAAGGCATTACTAAGGCATACCATGGAAACATGTATACAAAAAGTCACTGAAAAAAAATTCAGGGAAATTGAAAACAGGATCACAAGACAACAAAAATACACCTAAATTGGTTTGAACCTTTGCCTATGTCACTATGTCTCTAGACCAGGGTATTAGAAAGGCACTTCACGTGACATAAACACTCACAGAAAAGGTGGCTGAAAAATACATTTCCTAATAATGGAACACATGATAGCAAGACAAAATCACCTAAATGGGTTTGAACACCTGGAACTAATATTCTCTAGACTGTTGTATTAGCAACTGAAGCCTCAAAACAGCTTATAGTGAGGGGAATATAAAAACATATTGCATTGAATGTTAGAACAGTGCTGAAGACTGAAAAACTGAACATTGGAAAAAAAAACACACCAACCATCTTGGGGTTAAAATTCTTCTGCCAGTGTATTTTCAATGAATACATCACTGCATGAGTGGAGTCAGACATAGAAGCTGTCCCATTTATGTATTATGTTTATCTTACTTCATATTGGCATAAGTTAGTAAACCTCAATGAATATGAACCTCTGCTGAGCTGAATGATATGTTTAAAAAAATACATATAGTAAAAAACGTGTCCTACCCCTTCTAACGGTATTTTTGAGACTAATTCAACACTGGGGACTAAAAATCATTCTTGAAAATTAAAATCAAAATTAAAAAAAGCGTTTAAGAAGAAACCGGACAAACGCATCCTGACCACAACATGATACACACATAACAACAAATATAACAAATAGAGATAAACATAAAATATGATGTAATTAAAATGATCAAAATTAATAACTAACAAATCATCCTACATTAAGTAAGTTACTACATTTAAGTAGTGTTATAAAATCCAGTGAAGAATGTACTACTAGGCGAGCAAGGGCTACTAAGTGTGTTAAATCTACCCCAAAAACCATAGTAGTGAGGGGGTCCATAACGCCAAGTTTGAGTTTTTAAACAAAGCATACGGGTCTCTAAAAAAACACCCCTGTGCAGCTCACTGATAGCAGACACCAACCCCCCCCGGGTCAGGACACATACAAAAAATACTGAAAGTGAGGCAAGCTGTCAGGTCAGCTGTCAGTGTCAAAGTTAAAAAACAAAAAACTAAAAACAAGTGATTGGTCTGCAGGAATCAACCAGAATTCACAGCTTGTCAAGACCCGCCATATATTGCTACACACTAGGGGTAACCTAGCCGATGGGAAGGATAAATAAGACAAAACAGATGACAATGATGATGAAATGATGTGATGAACGTTTATCAGCATCCTTTTATCATATTACAACACTTCAGACTTATACCTTGACTTATATTACAAGTATAGTAAAATTATTAAAGGTATTTAAAAGTGTATTGATTATTTTATGATTATTACGCAGTTTTAGGAAAGGCCCCCCAAAAAGTCCCCATCAAAGTCCCCCATATATAAGGCTGCCATAACCAACAGCCACCAGGGCGTGATCACCCCATGATCCACCCCCACAGACCAGACACTATGAGAACAACAGACCAAAACAACAGTCTACAACAGCCACACCAGTACACACTAATACCAGAGCTACCCAAGTGGTCAAATGGAACCCCTATACAAAACAGTCAATTCATGAAATTAGACAAAAGAAAGGAGGAAAACCAGTGAAAAAAAAAAAAGAAACCAAAAAGTTGGAGTACAAATAAACCAAAAAATGGCCAACCAAGTCCAGCCAGATCCCAGCCACCCACCAGCCAGGGACCAGGTTCTACCACATAAAGTACAAGCCCATAACACGAAGTATTAAAGATGAGGAAAAAATAAAAAGAAAAAAAAAAATAACTAAACTAAACTGTACTAAACTAACTAACTAGATTGTACTAATAGGGAAAAAAAGACCAAGTCTAAACCTTAAACCATCTTGTCATGAGGGAAACACCTAAGTATAACAGTCCCAGAGTGTAACATAGGATATGAGTGTGGTCTAAGAACCTAACAACCCAACCCAAATAGTGGTGTTATCTAAGGTAGCTCTTCAATTTTAATAGGATATTACAATACAATTTTAGACCAGGTGGTTGAAATGCATCAAGTTTTCAAGTTTTAACTCTAATTCTTTTGTTTAGAATATAATAGAAACCAGACCCTCTAATGTTGTGAGTGAGGGACGGTCAATGGCAAAAAAAAAAACTGTGTCTTTATTGAGTAAAATGTGTTTGGAGTAATTATATTATTCAATCCACCTTTCAAGATTTCATCAAAAATATAATGGGAGGTAGTGAAAAATGGAAAGTGAACTTAAAGAATGGTGTAGTACCATTCAAGAGAACGGCCAATGGTGGTCGTGGTGGTTGTTAACATTAGGGCCAATACCGACCCTATTTGATGTTGTAGCCTGAGTGGTGAAGCCCCCCAGTTAGCTGGTTCAGGCGTTGCCGCGCTGTAATAAAACCAGAACTGTTCAAGAGAGAAGCACCTGTATGCGGTGTAACGTTATTCGAAGGTCCTTGCCCAATTCTGGAATCTAGTTGGTCCATGCGCCCATAAAGCATGCTGAAATGATATGTTTAAGACAAGAGCATGATCCAGTGAAGCCACAAAATAATTTAGAGTGAAGGATGGGTCAGAAAATATGCATTTCAAGCGAATGTTGAATCAGTGTAGAAGACTGAAAATTGAAATTTGCTAAACAGCATGCAAAAATCAAGGGATCAAAACTCCCCCTTATGTATTGACAATGTACACACCACTGCCAAACTGCTACATACATGTTTTAGGTTTACCATTATTTTATGTATGCATTGTAAGTGATTTGGTATGTGGCAAGAGTTGTTTGTGAGACTGCTACAAGGCACACCTTCATGGATTGAAACCCCTGGCCAACGTGCCTTGGACATATCCAATATGCCACAATGCAGTGTTGTATCACATGCTGAGGCTGTGTCCCTGCAGAGACACATACAGACAAACACACACATACACACACCATCACAGCCCCCAGCACAGCCCACATACCCTGACCTTTTCCAACATAACCCCTTCACAGAAAATTTCATACTTCCCTAAAAAGCCAGTTTTGTTTTTATATCCCTCAGTGCTTCTACTCACACTCCTCCATGTGAAAGACATGCACTCTGTTACTTCCTTACCCACCTGTGCAAATTATGTTAATTCTGCACTGCCCTTTCTACATTGTGACATCATTTGCCTACGTCTGATGCACAGCATGGCCAGCCTATGCATGGGTAAGCACAGTGTGATGTTTTTGAATGCATCATTTTTAATGCATGTATCTTCTTAAATTTTGTATAGTTATGGACTTCCTTCTCCACAAGTACAAATGGGATAATTGTGTCCTGCCCTTTGTACATTGCTACTTGTGTTGCCTAGGTCTGATGCACAGTGTGGCTGACCTATGCATGGTTAAGCACAATCTGGTGTTTTAGTATGCATCAGTTTTCCTATGTGTATCTGCTTAGCTCTTGTACAGTTTATTTTGTAAAGATCTGTGCAATCCACTGCCTCTTTACTAGTGCCATGGTGTACTATGTCCACCTTCATCTGGCATGGTCATTCCTTGCTGCTGGCTCCTATTTTGAATTCTCATATGCCTCAGCTGCTGCTATCTGTGCTGCTGTAAACTGCACACCATGCTAGAGACCATCCTGCTGCAGCGGCTTCCTGATTATAATATTGTGTAATGAAGCACACAGAGTAAGTATTTTTGTACATGCTGCTAGGTCATAGTGCAGGGCATAACTGGATGTATCCAGACAGCAGAACCATGACTTCAGCCCAGCAGCCCAAACACACACATTCTATGATGTTTCTGGTTTGTAAACATCCATGGTTATAATTGTCTTAATTTCTGATTGTTATCATTGGCTGGAGTTCCAGGGCATATCCAGTATCCTCTACAAGATGCCCCTGTGGGAAGTCACCCCTTGCAAACCATTAACAGACATCACATGTGTGACATATGTGGAAATCATGGAAAATTCACAGGTGGCCTGCACACACACACACACACACACACACACACACACACACACACACACACACACACACACACACACACACACACACACACACACACCCCTGAGGATTCCCATCCACCTGACAGTTCATGGAGTGATACTCTTTGTAGGTCATGCATCTCCTTCTCTGTACATCAGGCAAGACTTTTATTTCAATGTGGATGAAATCTATGGTCCTCAGTACTCCAGAGAAACAGGGTCTTGCAGTAAATTTCCACATGGTGTTTGTTCTCTCCTCTGGTGTATGTGGGTATCACATGCTGATCCCCCACATGGTGAAACAAGACATCAGGGAACTGGTGTAGTATTCTCAAGGCTGATGCCTGAGATATCCCCACTGTGTCCACAGTGGGTCACTGACAGGTCCCTGTAGTTAATAAGTGTAAGGTCATACATACCTTTGTACCTACTCAGCTGTGTACTGTATGACTCCCATGGGACTGCAGATGAGAATGATACACATGCTTCTCAACTATCCAGATTTTTGCCTCACATTTTTGGTCTATTCCTTATAAAATTTGTGGTTTTCTGGCAAATTACTGGGATGATCTGAGGAATGAAGTCACTAAATAATGACATATGTTTGAGTTTCAGACTTCAGATCCTTAAGAAAATGAATGTTAACACAAACCCTGTTACTCCAGCAATTTTCCAGGTTTATTAGAATACTATTTAAAATCTGTCCCTATTTTTGGGTCTTTGCCCCCCCCCCCCAATTTTGTCAGGCTTTGTCCAGATTTCTTGCACTAAGAAGTTGAGAGGTATGATAATACATGTCCTTGATTTCCTCCACGGTGTCCCTGCTCACACAGTACAGCTGCACTATGTTAATGTCATGGAAAGCATGAAATGTTAAGCATGTTTAGAAGACCAGAAGCCTCCAGGGGTGGCATCACTCACTATTGGCCGCAGCAACTGCTATAAGAGCCTCCTGCTGTTGCAGATTTACAATAGCTATGACAAACCCCAACATTGTTCAGTACTTTACAATGCCTGAATACAAGCATCTGATTGTGTCAAAATCTAAGGCAGGCACATCATTACTGTGTGACATTTAAACATTTCTGAATCACTCTACCTTGTTTTTACCTCATTATCATGCATCTCAAATCATTATACAGTCATTAACATATGCCATGGCTGACTGTTATTTGGTTGGCTGCATAGCATAGCTGTGTTTACTGAATCTCACACACCTTGCACATGGCCACTCATTGCACAAATTCACTTAGTGAGTGCAAAGAGGTGAATGTTTTAGGAATTCTGCCCTACATCATCTTTGTTTTATTTATTCTCTTGTAAAGTTCCATACAGATCATTTATCACTGTAAGGAGCATTGAAATTATAGACAAAAACAAGGTATTGGCTATTGGAGGGGTAATTCCTTAAGCAACACAGATTGGCAGCACATGATTTAAAAATGCAAAGTGCTACAACCTTTTGGGAAAAAAAGCTTTAATGTTTCCAGCAATCATTGAAGTCTGATAAAAGAATATTAACAAAATGTTTGATGTTGCTTAATAAACCAATTCTCAGATGTGTACCTGGGTCACAATTACCACTTCCATGGGGTTTATTTACAATAGCCAGGAAAATAACTACAACAAATTAGAAACATAAGGCTGCACTTTACAGAATTTATAAATACCATTTTATATCAAAATGAAATGCCTACTATTAAGATGAAGACAGACAAAATTATCACATAATATAATTACTTGATAAAACTGAACTCATTAATAGATATATATTAATCTGTGTAGTGCATGGAATGTGCTGATTATGCTCTGATATTCAGAAAAAGGCAAATCAGTTAAGTGCTAGAGTGGAGTGAAACCCAGCCTTAACAAAAGTTAAGGACCACCTGCTAAAGTTGTTAAGGTCAGATTTCAAGCTAAGCAGTAAAGTCTGCCAGTACGAATGACAACAGCAGAAGAAAAGATTTGTTTCTGCCTGCTGTACATTGATAATATGTCCCTGACTTCCTGTTCTAAACTTAGAAACTCACTGGAATAGCAGAATGTATATTCACCTGATTTTCTGAAGGATACGATATCTGAAACCTAAACATATACCATTATTTAGTGTTTTCAATCCTCAGTGACTGGTCCAAAATCCATGGACTTTATAAGATGGACCCAACATATAAGGATAAAATCTGGACATTCTGTAAAAATTTGGACAGTTGAGAGGCATTAAAGATGAGTATAAGCATAAAGAGCTGACTATTTTCTGACAGTGCTTGCTAAGTGCTTTACGGCTTTGATAGCTGAGCTGGCAAAATACCTTATGGATTTTTTTGTTGTTTGTTTTTTGTTTTCATTTTTACTGCATCTAGTAGTATATGGAAGAGATAAACCTCCATGCACTACAAAGAATTATGAGCAAACCACCGATCCTAATCTAATATTATGTGTTCTTGCAGGAGTGGCCTTAGGTCAACTGGTGCCCTAGACAAAAGGGCTCCACGGCATCCCCCGCCACACCACCTGGTGCCCCCATCCTGTTCTACCTACATCAAATAAATACTGGAAAAGCACCCCTTCTAGGGCAACACCCTAGGCAGCTGCCTAGTTGGCCTATGCCTAAGGCCGGCTATATGTTCTTGACATGGATGCCAAGATTCAAGCTCTCAAGGTGAATTTCTTCTATCCATGTATTGAACATATAATAGCGGAGTTAGTATCAATGACCTGCTCGGAATCCTCTATATTATGATCAGTGTTTTGTTGTTTAATACATTTTAGTAATGCATATAGCAAGAAGTGATGTAGATAGACGAGTCAATTGTTGTTATTGTGTTATTAACTTTTAAAATGTTGACAACAGAATAATTTCTTAGAATTCTGTTTTGTTATTCATAGTGTTAATGTTTTTGGAAAACTGAAACACAGGTTTTAGGACATTGCCCCTTTATGTCCACATCACATTTTCTATAAATGTTACTTATTACATCTCAGATAAGCTATTATTAGTCATTTGACCATCCCCATGGTGGAGACAGATGAAGCCATGACCATAACCCAGATGATCTGTGTTTAATTAAAAGTATTGATGCTAGAGGCCTTAGGCTGAGAAAGATAGGACTGAGATGCTAATGCCAACTCACCCTTCTTAGGAAGAGGGAGGCAGCTCTGCGTAACTGCTTGCATGACAAGTAGAGGGAGTCCAAAGTGTTGCATCCATGGAGCACAGGCCTGCTGAGCACACACACTGCTAAGGGTGCAAGCAGCACTAGCAACTAGGGAAACTGTGTGTGTGTGTGTGTGTGTGTGTGTGTGTGTGTGTGTGTGTGTGTGTGTGTGTGTGTGTGTGTGTGTGTGTGTGTGTGTGTGTGTGTGTGTGTGTGTGTGTGTGTGTGTGTGTGTGTGTGTGTGTGTGCGTGTGTGCGTGTGTGTAGAGGCAAGTATATCACTCACTAGTAGGCAGCATTGGTGAAGCTCAAGAGAACTAGACAACTCCGGAAGGGATAAGATCAACCAGGAAAAAGGAAAGCCCAATGGGTACAACTGAGTGACCTCTTCCTATCCACCTCCCTTTCAGGGGAACAAATGAGCTTATTAGGCTCTCATCCAGTTTGGGCATTGTCTGGCTTACTCACTGAAAGTGGAACAAATGGGCCAGTAGGACGAAGGAAGGGGAGCCATTGGGCAGGACTCATGGAGTAAAAAATGATATGACTTATTTATGTAACATAAAGTGGCACTGAGTTTGTATGCAGTCTTACTCTGGGCAAGCAACATGGTCATGTAACCTATCACAGTGTAAACAAAGCATCTAAAATATCCAAGATAGTCTCCCTTTACTTTTTTTTTGAGAATGAATTTAACTCCTAAAGTTTTAAGACAGATAGATGGCTGGATTAGGTTACATACCTAATACGTGATCCATGCAAATAGTACAAGGTTACATACATAAGATGTGAGGCATGCAAATAGTACAAGGTTACATACCTAAGACGTGAGGCATGCAAAGGGTACAAAAGACCTTATGTACTCAAATTAAAAAAAATGGGAGCTCAGTTCCATTGAAGATATAACTTCACTTGCAATATATCAATATATCTCATCTTCTCAAACAAAATTAACTTTGAAATTGTTATTAGTGCATCATACAAGACTGTTTAATATGACACCATTAGGACAAAAATTTGATATGGCTTTTAACATCAAGGTTCTAACTCCATTGCAGATACTTCCAAGCATGAAGGATGTATACTCTGGTCATGGTCTGTGATGTTCAGATTATTATGCTTCATTTTATCTGCTTCAGTTTCACAATTATTCTTTATATGAAAGATAAAAACTGCAAGGAACCACCACGACATAAAATCCACAGTTTAATTGATTTTACAGAAAGGAAGAACAAGCGCTTTCACGCACCATCCCGGTGCGCTTCATCAGGTTACAATCAATGACAAAACTACAGCCTTTAAATACAAAAACTAGCATTACTCAATTAAATGCATCAATTAATGTGATCTGTTAAAAAATTTAAAAGGGGGATGACATCCCATATTCCTAAATATTTTTCAAAAATATGCAATCAATAAAAGTACCTTTCTGAGTCTAAAAAGAAAACATTTTAATCATGAATAGACCCATTAAAACTTCTCCTAATTCCTAAAAATGAGAAGTTATACTAAAATAATGTTTATATTTAATCCAAACGCCCACATTACTACCCCATTAAATTCATCGTGTCAATATAATGATCGAAGTATACATTGTTTGAATTATTCTTTATATGTGAACTCTACATTTATAAAATGAATAAGAAGTAAAAAAAATACTCCCTAGTGAAATATTGGCACCTGCAATGTCATAAAAAGACCAAAAACCAAGGAAAAGAGCAAATTGGGAAGATTGCTCTTCTCTATTATACAAGTCCCTCACATCCCAAAACTTATATATACTAACTCCAAGATCATCATACCTTGAAAGAAAGGTGAATATTCTAGGAAACAGCCATCTCAGAGTTGGTATATACAAGTCCATTTTTGAACATACAGTCTCCATCTTTTGGGACTCGCTATAGTGGGTCTTAACATTTCAAATGATTACTGAAAAATTATTCCCTGATCTGTATATTCTTTGCCTTGGTAATTCATTCTCTCTCTACAGACAGGTAATCATGACAGACATGGCTAACACAGCTGCTATAAGAAGTTATGTTGGAATGAGGAAAATATCAATGAAACACAACATTAGAAATCTTTACTTGCTTCCAAATGAACAATTAAACAATGGTTGCATCAAACTTGAATTCCTATCCATTCTGCAAACAACAAAATATTGCCGGTTATAACATCTACTATATTAATTCTGAACCAGTGATCACAAAGTTCTAGAAATATTGTCTTTCTCAGTGGGAGATGTATAGAACTTCAGAATGATTCACTCCAACAAAGTGAATAAATCATAATTTATTGTAATGCACTCTGTAAGAAGCAACTCTTTGTATTTTAAGTCATATTCATTTAGAAGATGACACAGGATGTGAACACACACATGCATGCACACACACTGTAAACTACAAAAATACAGTTAAATATCAGTGATTGCAATAAAAAGAGGCCAGTGTACTCCAAGAGGAAGGTCTCCTTTAACTGTATTAAAAAATGTACCAGAAAAAGGATTGCAGATAAACTAGAAACTGTACATGTTAGAATAATTGTATTACCTAGTGCAAGTTGCAGGAGTGATGAGAAGCAAAAACATCTACATGGGAATTCATAAATGCTCCATCCACAGTCACAGCCAGGTCAACACTGTTTATAAGTGCGTGCTTGATTAGCACCAATGTTAATCAGATATGCATGCGGCCAGGTCAGAGTGCATAAAGTCAACCCTCTCATTGTGCTCACAACACAGACTTGCAGCTGTATCATGGTTAGACACCCAGCGGCTACAATGAACTATAAGCAATTCAAGTAAACAGTGTCAGTGTGTGAGCATCCCCAATAGTCAAAGTGAATGCATGTGCATAGTTGAATAATGTTGATGTAGTGAATAGCAACACACACACATATATATATATATATATATATATATATATATATATATATATATATATATATATATATACAGAGAGAGAGAGAAATGTGCAATGGACTGTACCAGTAATACCTGAGGGTGGAGTAGATGTTATACTATATTAACAGAATCCACAGAGATGGTCAACATAATACGCTAATGGGGGTGTGGAACAAACAGTTGTTGGAAAAGCAGAGAGAAGAAGGTGCTATGACAGTAAATCAGGTTTGAATAATGTGACTTATACACAGAAAAGGTGGGATATTATAAAGTAATGTGATGTACAACCATGCACTAGTCCTGGCAACATCGAGTGTCAGCAGTGGACTTGTCATAAATGTCATTAGAAACAGAATATATGTTATACTCAGGGGAGTCAATCCAGGAATTCAGTCCATATGTCATTGTACCCACAGTTTACAGGCAAGGGGGAGCCACTGCAGCAGTTGCAGTGCAAAACACACACATATTTTTACAAATGTAGTCCATGTACAGATGGGTGGCAAAAAAAAAAATTCCTTAAAAGAACTGAGCCCAAGACCTCCACAATTGACTATATCATAATAGTACATTAGCAAGAGTAGGTATTGTAGCAGTCAAGGTGAAAGAGGTCATAAAAACACATATATCAAGGAAATGTAGCACATGCAGATGGATGGGAAAATTATATAGGATAGTTCTTAAGAGACTTGAACCCATAACTTCCACAATAAAATGGTTCATGTGCATTAACAAGGTGAGCCACTACAGCACTCAAGGGAAGGGGGTAATAAAGCACATATATCTTGCAAATGTAGCACATTTGCAGGATAAAACAGTATACAACCCAGGAGAATTTAAAAGCTACAGCCAGTATAATCACGCAGAAATAATAACTGCATAAGTGCATCAAGCCATCAAAGGACTTCAGAACATGACAATAGCTGTACTTTATTTCATACTGGTATGTGCAGTGAGGCTTAGCTCATTTGCACAAATGATTAGCATGTTCTAAGGATTTTACTTTGTCCTAGTCAAAGGACATGGGATCCCATTTTCTGCGAATAGTAATGGCTATTGGCATTGCTCTCTGCCAGCTTGCACAAACGTTAAGTACAGAAAGACTGCTTTGTATTATATGTTAATTGTTGCCATGTGTGTGATGCATTTATATCTTTTTTTACCATAGAATAGTTTGTAAATGGGAGTATAGGATAGTGCTCAGCTGCTGTAGCAGCTTCTTTCTTCTTATTTTCCTGCCTACTGTGATTATCAGTGTAGTCTACTCAGCGTATACACACACACACACACACACACACACACACACACACACACACACACACACACATACACACACACACACCATTTCCTTACCTATCATTCTTGATTCCCCCGAACAAAACCAGAGCTGCTGCCGATAATCCGAGTGCAGTTCCTGCTTGCATTTCCATCCGTTAGAAGAGTGTCGTTCCCACTCATATTTGCAGCCAGGTCATCTGGAAATGATGTGTATGCTCTGTGAGCTCAATTCCAACTGGCTGGTAGCCCTGACGGAACTGACATCATTGCACATGTGATGACGTCAGCTCCAACAGCGCGAAAATCTAATCTAAAGCAGGCGGTCCAGATGGGTGAGTTTATAGGTCTGGATAGTGATCCATCATCCATGGGGGATGTACTAGAAGATGCCACAGGTAGGGAAACTATGTATGTCAGGGCCAAAAAGGGGCAATGAGGATTTCTATGGCCTTGCACTAGTTTGCTTTCTATATGAATTTGTTCATTAGGGTCAAAGTTGGAAAGGTATAAAGGAGACCTGGGGGCCACTTGTGGACTAGCGAGTCCTCTGATGACTGACTCTTTGGAGGGATCTGTTGTTGCAATATGAAGCAAAGGGATTGCAGCAAGGTTGGCTCCAGTGACTAAAAATTAAGTTTGCCACTGTTAGATTGATGGACCACTCCTGAGGTCTTGGGGGTAGTTCTGCTCAGTTTGTTGGCTAACACATTGGTTGACTCTGAGATGTGCATTGCTATTAGAAAGCAGTGTGAAGACCTTGCCCATTGCCAAACTCTCATGGCCTCCAACACAGAGAATAAGAACAAGTTCCCTCATTTGTTGATGTACTATACCACTGCAATGCTGTCCATTTGTATGGAAATTACACCCTTGGAGTGCAAGTCCTGAAATGCCTGCAACTCTAGGAGGACCACACTCAAATCCATGACATTGGCCTCTACAGATGTCCAAGTACCTTGGACAGTTCTCCCTCTGAAATGCCCCCACACCCAGGAAAGGAGGCTTCTGTGGTTATTACTGCTCTTGGTGCATCGGTGTACAATGGGAGGCATAATACACCAGGCAATGTGTTATCTGCAAACTGATGTAATCCTTATTTTCATATATAAAGAATGAATGGATCAAGCCCATTGTACTGCTAAAGTTCACTGCAGTACACTCATGAAGGAAGCAGGACAGTTTGACCTTGGACTATTTGACCACAATGAAATTTAATAAAACATTTTAATACTTAATATTTTAATTAGGAATTTTAGACAGGAATTTAATATATCATTTAACATTTTAATATGTAGACATTAATTTATTTACCATATTATTTAATATCTAAATATAATTAATTTAATTAACAATACTTTTTAATATGTCAACAATTAAATCAATCATAAATTTTACATAGGAAGTTAACATATTTAACTAGAGTATTTGAAGATTTACTCAGGGTATCTGAAGTTTTATTCAGTTTTATGCATTTAATTGTTAATTAAGCTGGTTTTATGGTTTAGACAGTGCTCCAATGTTTTTACTTTGCTAATGTGAGTTCTCTATGATTGTACCAGGTTACAGACCAGTAATGCGAATAATATTTTGTTTTGTTTAATGACGGGTTATTTTCTGGGCATTTGTGTATGACTGTCATATGTTTTCGCTATTTGATGATGGTTATAAAGTATTATAAAGCCTTGTTAACTAGGTCATACAGTAGTATCAAACTGTATTCAAAGTGATACAGATCTAAATATAGAATGTGTTAATGCAGGGGTCAAAATATCCCATACCCCTCATGATGTATCTGGCTAAAGGAACCATTAAGATTGTTGAAGACCTTGGCCCCAAAAGATGTAGAACTAAACTTGCTGGTGGATATGTGTGATTTAGTAGCTGAATGGCTGTGAATTGGAGTGAAAAAACCCTAAACTGGGGAAGGCTGATGATCTTATGTGTGGTGTCTAGGTGGCATCCTATGAAATCCATTTTTTGTGTCGAGGCAGACTTACTGTTATGCCTGGGCCCAGAAGCAATTGGAGCACTAGGTTCAGATGGTACAGCAGCAGATGCTTGGAGGTAGCAGTTAGGAGCCAATCATTGAGTTATGGGGAAACATGGATCCCCAGCAGGCACAGGTGCACTACTACCACTGCTGTGATCTTGGTAAACACCCTGGGGGTTGTGGTGAGACTGAAGGGCAAGGCCTGAAATTGATAATGACTAGCTCCCAGCCAGAATATGAAAAATCTTCTGGAGTGCTTTGCTATTTTGATATGATTGTAAGTGTCCTGGAGATCTATGGAGCACATTAAATCATCCTTCCTCAGATAAGGTAAAATGGACTGAATTGTGACCATCTAGAATTTTGTCTATTTCACAAATTTGTTTAGGTGGTTGAGAGACAAGATTTTTTGGTACTAAAAAGAGCCTGGAATAGACTGGATTCTAACTCATCTTGGGGGACTGGTTGGATGACTCTTTTTTTCTAGCAGCTTTGAAATTTCTGCAGGTGCTGAGTCCCCTGTACTGAGTGGAACATCAGGGACTTGTTTCTTCTTCTGAGGTGGAAGGGAAAAGGGAATTAAGCAGCCTAAGAAAATTATCTTTACCACCCAAAAACCTCAAGTTATGGTGTACCTGGCTTGTGTATGCAAAGACAGGCACTCCAACTGCCTCCAAAGGTCAACAGTCAGGCAACCGTTCAGGCACTCTGAAAGGCTTTTTCATTGAAAGGACCATGAAAGCCCTGGTTGTGTAGTCCACCACTGTCTCTGGGCATCATCCATTAGCACTACCTCTCCTTCTGCTATTGGAAGATCTATCACTTGAGAATTCATAGTATAGAACTACATCTTTATCTCCAATCTTTAATTTCTGGAAAATTATCTTTATGGCACTTTATGGGGCTGAAAAACATACTACCAGTGTAGAGAGATTCTTACCATACTGTTTGGCTCCTTCTGAGTGTGTCTTTAATTTTGGGTCTGAAGAGAATTAAACCATCATAGTGGTCATTAAAAATGGATGACGTGAAGTCTCAGCAAAATCACATAGACACATCCAGATGTGGCAGATGTACCATCAGCGGCATTGGAGAGCAAACTCATGGTCATATTTGAGGAGGACTGTAAGGCAGAAAGCTGGGAGTCTGCTGTTTTCTGAACATATGCAGGCAGTACCCTGGAGAGAGACTTGGAAATCTCTTTGGTCAAGTGTCTCTAGAACCTAATCAATTGACCTAAGTAGTTCAGTGATCTAAGTGTGAAAGTTGCTGTTGCATAGGCTCATTTCCCAAACCTGTCCATCACTCTAGACCCTGTGATAGGGGGAATGAACAGATTATAGGTTCATAGGTTCATAGGTTGGTACTAGGCTATTGGCCCTAGGGCCTATACAAGCCTAGACAAAAAAATTCCCTGGCTATTTCTTCCCACAATATTTACTTCCCTGGACTCCTGTCTATCAGGGCGACTGACATGATCCCCGGGGTGAATTTCCTATCTCCCATACAATCGTCAAGGTTCCTTTTGAAGAGGGCCAAAGAGGCGCTCTGCTTGACATGTATGGGCAGTCTTTTCCAAAGTCTGGTGAGTCTCTGAGTCAGGAACCTATCCCTCCAGCATGTTTTGTTCATTGTGATGGCAAGGTTTAGATCCCTGGAGCGTGTGGCACTGAGGGATTGGGATTTCTTTAAGTGTAGCATGTCCAACCCCTCTGAGTTTGACATGGCCTTGTATGTTAAGCAGAGATCGCCTCTGAGTATATGATATGTGACAGAGTATAGCTGGAGTTTTTTTAGATGGTCAGCCTAGGGCATCTGCTTTGGGCCTGTGATTTTTTTAGTGAAGTATTTCTGCGGCCTTTCCAGTTGTTGCAGATGTCTTGAGAGGTACATACCAAACAGGGCATTGTATTCTATAACAGCTCTAATGAGGAATGAGTACAGTGGGACAATGACCTCCTTTTTTCTGGATGAAAAGTCCTTAGTGATGAGATGTGCCAGATAGAAGGATTTCCAGACTGTTGTGGCGATGTGGTTATCGAAGGTGAGACCACTGTCCACCTGTGTCCTAAGTCTCTTATCACACTTTCAGTGTTTAGTGTATTGCCACCTATGTGGTAATTGACGGGTACATGTTTTTTCCCAAAGGAGATAACTATACATTTCTTGGCATTGAGCTTGAGCTCATGGCTCTGGTACCAACCATTTGTTTCTGTAAGGCCCTTTTGTAGAATAGCCACATCATTTGGGGATTCAGTAATGCTCCCAGTTTGCAGTCATCTGTGAACTTTGTTAGCCTGAGTCCCTTAGTGTTGGCCTGTACTTCAGAGAAGTAGATGCCAAACAAGACCGGACCCAGGACTGAACCCTGAGGTACTCCACTTGTCACTTGTCTGGAGGTAGATTTGGAGTTGGCTCCCTTTACAGTGTGGGTTCTTTCAGTAAGCCAGTTGGCAACCCACCGAGGGATGTAGGGATTAATGGCCAGCTTAGTAAGTTTATCTATGATTCCAGAGTGGGGAATAGTGTCAAAGGCCTTTGCGAGGTCCAGATAGCTGTGTGGACCACCTTACCCTTGTCCACAGCTCTGGAGACTGAATTGAAGAAGTCAATCAGGTTCAGAAGACAAGATCGGCCCTTCATGAACCCAAATTGTGTGGGGTCCAGTGTTTGAAGGTTGCCAATATCTTTGTTTATAAGTTCCATGATAATAAGTTCCATGGCTTTGCAGATTAGGCTTGTCAGACTGATGGGGCAGTAGTTCCCAGGATCCAATTTGTATTCCCCCTTGTGGTGTGGGATAACTGTAGCTGTGCACCACTCAGTGGTGACGAAGCCTGAGGTGAGGCTATGATTAAACTTGACAATTAGGTGAGGTGCCAGTTCATTTTGTAGTTCATGTAGTACACAGCCCGGGATGTCGTCTGGTCACATGGATGCTGTATTCTTAGCTTTGGAGAGTGTGGCTTTTACCTGTGTGGCCATTATTACCGGAATATGGCAATCTTTCAGTATTGAGATGGACCCTTTAGAGGGTGAGAGGGGGGTGAAGTTGGCACTAAATTGATCTGCCAGGATATTGGAAATATCCTTGGGATCAGTATACTTAATGCCATTATGTTGTAGCTCAGAGCAGATCTGAGCATTGCCATTTAGATTCTTGACATAACTATACCTAGCTTTGGAGGATTTTATGAGGGATCTCAGCTTCTTACTGAGGCTGGTAAGGGAGTTTTTGCATCCTGGGATTTTCCTCTTTTCTGTTAAACTGAAACGGAATGCAATAAAAGTCGGCCAAATAGAGTTAGTGCTATTTATTATAAATTACACTTTCAGCTAGGACAATGCCTAGCCTTCTTCAGACAAACAGTTAAAATATGGTAAACCAATGCCTTTTATCTAATCAAGTCAGTGATGTCATCGATTAAGCAATGTTGTTAGTAACCATAACAACATATTATCGCAGCCTACTTTTATATAACAAGTTATAACTCATTATTCATTATTATATAACTCAATATTTTAAAGATTGTTTACAAATTACACGTACATATTTATTACTGGTGCTGTTGGATTTTGAGATCAAACATATTTATGTAGTACAGTTTTACTTGATATTATCTTCACATGACATTTTAAAAGTGTTAGTTATGATTTTATGTAAACATGGGGGATTTTATGACAAAGAGCAATTTTAAAGAAAGATAGGTTACGGTTATAGTGGTTTATGATGTTTTACAGTTAACATGTGTTTAAATGAAGGTTTGTTGTTATTCATTTTTATGCATTTCTATTGAGTTTCATTTTTTATTTAATTTTTAACGGATTTTGTAGATGACACTGTTTTAACTATGGTCAGAACATTTACAAAAGATTGTAGATTAATTCCCAACAAGACATCTTGATTAAATCTAATTAAGTATACTAATTGTTAATCAACTGCCCTATTTAAAGGGAATGAAATATCCTGCTGTTGTATCTTGAAAAAGCCTGGGATTTACACAGGCGAAAGCGCTTGATGAAGTTGTTTCTATCTACCTTATTGTGTTGTTCGTTTTAAATAAAAGTTATTTTATTGTTTTGAAGAGTCTTGGAAAAGTTCATTGGGCATCGACGTGCTGTTTGCATTACTTTGTGGTTCTGTGGGACTCAGTTCGTTTTTTTGCTTTTATAACTCATTAACTTATAATACAGGAAATGATGAACAAAACAATATATATTCCTATCTCATCTTATGTTTAAAAACACACTTATATGTGTATACATGTTAAAAACTGAACTATACAAATTTAATAACAACATACTCTATTTAAAACACTAAATCAAATGCATACTAAATAAGTCAAATTCATAAAAATACTTATGAATTCCCTGGTTCTCCTTTGTGTGAATATAAGGACTAAAAAGTACCTAATTAAACAAACGCTGCACTAACCAACCTTTAATTCCTGGTTAAACTGTCATATGCAAGAACTTTGTATATTTGCATTGTATTCAATTTTTATCTATTCAAAGTTAGGAGTTTCAACAGACTTTTAATGGAAATACTGTCATTAATCCCTGGGGGCATGTGAGCCCTCATTCGCACTTGCCACTTCAGTTCATCTATTTCGAGCAAAATTTGCCAAGGACCCCCCCGAATGTTCTCAATTCTCTGTTGTAAAACTGTGAACCTAAAGGTGTGTGCGGGAAATTCAGAGCAGTGTTTGGCTAAAGCATTGTTAAAATCTTTCTTCTTTATTGCATAACAATGTTCATATATTCGCTGCCTAAAACGTCTCTCCGTTTTCCCAATGTAAAACACGTTACATGAATTACAACAAGCAGCGTAAATCACACCCTTAGATTCACAGTTGAATTTTCCTTTTATTTTGTATGTGTTGTGGTTCAAAACCACTTGGTTGCCAACCAGAATGTGTTTACACTGTGAACATGAGTCACATTTAAACGTCCCATTAATTCTCCCATAAGAATTCCTGCTATTAATGTTGCTCTCTAAGAGGGCTTTAAGATTTTGACCACGTCTGTATACTATTCTAGGGCTAGAACCAAGAATTCTAGAAAGGGAATGATGATGATTGCCTGGTACTGCACATCAACTTTAAGCTCAGTTTTGCAACAGATACCAAGGTTTTAGCACATTCAAAGGATTTTTCTCACTTTTTGCCATTGGATGTGTCATTTTTTGGTGCTAAATTGTGGAAAGCCAAGTTGCTGTCTGCTGTTGAACAATATATACAGCAGATAGATAAGTTTTCTTGTTTTATAAAACCTTTTCGGCCATGTATGTGGTGTAATGTATTTATGATAATATTAAAGGTTGTAAAAGGTATAGGACAGAGAAATAAGTAGCAAACACACAGGATGACAAAAGGTGAAGAAATAAAAGATTGAGCAGGATGGTTGTGGGTAAGAAAGAAGCTAAACATCAGTGGCGATGGACCCATGATTTTCACATTGATATGACACATAATGGATTACTAAGGACAGCCACTAAAGCTGTATGAATGTTGGGGTTCATTGAGAAGAAACATATATGTGATATGTAGCACATCTGCAGAGTTGCTAACAGCCATCCATTTAACTGCATTTTGGTAAAATATGTGATGTGTTTGTTTTTGAATAAGGTAAGACAGTGGGCATGGAATATAGAACCAAGATTAAGAAAGGAAGACAAGGGGGATCAAGATGGTGGCTGAGCTATAAACACTAGACAGCCTGTTCTCCGCATTACTTAATTCAGCCAACAACTTTTGCAAAATAAAACATGACTTTTCTGGCATTAAATGTTGAAAGTTTGGACCTTTATCACCCTGTGGTGTTTTGGTCTGCCTTTGGATGATCCCTGTAAACAAATAAGAAATCACTGTTTAAAATCACTGGAGTGCAGTGAACTGGGCCACACAGACATGAAACTGTATTTCTGGCCTGAAATTGAGAGTAATGTAAGTGTTATCACAAACCGTTAAACTATTGTTTTACAAAGTTACAAAGTAAAAAAAAAAAATGATTGAGTTCTTAAAACTAAATAAATAAATAAAATAGGATATCTTTGCAAAAATGTTGAATGCTACAAATCAGCAACAGCAAAAGACAGCAAACTCGATAAAAAAAAAAAAAAAGGCAGCTGGATGTAGAAAACGCTGGTTTATTTAGAAAATGATCCTTAAAACCAGTAGTACAGGATTCCGTCCCACCAACAATACCAGAAATTCATCTGATAAATTCAAAGAACCAATATGCACCCTGCACAAAGTACCAAACGGTTGTTGCTCACAGTGCATTTCATACCCTTGTGCTGATTTAAGTTAATTTCATGAAATGGATACGCAGGCTAGTCAACAGACCATTTTCATCCATGTCCAATGTTCTTTCACTTCTTGAATACAGAAGCATTCTGTTAGAATTTGTTGGACCATCACTAGCACAGATATTCATGGGTTGATGACAAATCAAAATGGCCACTATGATTTTTTTTCTACATGGACCCTGAGGCATAAAACAGAGCACGGTCTTCTTTCACTTTTTCAGTGTTTCAGACTGCAACTGTAAGAGAACAGCATTTCCAGCTTGCTTTACAAAGCCATACATTCTTTTGATAAACAGGGATTTTTATCACATCAGAACTATGGGAAACAGCAGTTGCACTTTCCTTCAGTGGTCCAGTTTTCAGTAAATAAAAGTTTCAGTTTGCTGCAGAGTATCAGCAAAAAACAATTTGATTTTTTGCCTCGAACATTGTACTGTTCTAGTTCCCAAACTGTTTCCAGTAGGCTCTGCTCAGCCTGGTTTTCATTCCAACTAATTTTTACAGCTTTAATAAAGCTCTAAGCAGCAAGTAATATTTTTTAAGTGCTCCACTGGAACTTAACTCCCCTATGAATGCTACAAATCAAATGGATACACAAACTACCAAAGCCAAACTTTTGGCTGTTATATCTCCTGAGAAAGAGATCATCTCTAAGTGTGCCCAAACTTCAAAACAAGAAGAAGATAAAAAACCTACCAGTAAAACTAAAACTGACCAGCTTTTTGCCTTGAAGGACTTAAAGGAAACATTTCAGCCATTACAGCTGTCTATTCAACAGCTTTCTGATGAGGTGAAAGGATATGATGCTATATTAAATCAACTAGCAACCAGACTTAAGATCGCAGAGGCAAAGACTATGGAAAATGAAATAAAAACTGAACATCTGCAAAAAGACTGTCAATCTAACAAAGTATCCAGGACATACAAAACAAGAAGATGTAATAACATACTGATTCGTGGACTACCAGAAAAATATGACCAGCCAAAGTCAATGGAAACTTTACATAAAATCTTTGGATGTCTCTTGGAAAATCAAGGTGAAGAAAGAAGCTAAACCTCAGTTTATGCTTGTTTCCCACCTTTCCTGTAACTAATCCAGTCCAGATACAGATTTGATGTATCCAGGACTGTTTGTAAGCTTCTGAGCCCCCCAAGCCTATCAGTGGGAGTGGTAAGCACTAGGTAGCATATCTACAAGAGTGATTTCTGGCCCAGAAATTACAGTTTATTAGCCGTTTGGCAGTTTTTCCATCTCTTTCAACTTACTTGTTTAAAAGCCCACATTTGCGCTTGTCTCCCATCTTTCCTGTAACTAGTCTAGTCCAGATACAGATTTACTGTATCCAGGATTGTTTTTAAGCTTTTGAGCCCCGAAGCCTTTCTGTGTTGGAGGGAAGCCTTCTAGCTTATCAGTGGGAGTGGTAAGCACTAGGTAGTCTATCTACCACAAGAGTGGTTTCTGGCCCAGAAATTGAAGTTTATTGGCTGATTGGGCAGTTTTTTCATCTCTTTCAACCTTCTGGTTTAAAAGTCCACATTTGCGCTTGATTCCCACCTTTCCTGTAACTAGTCTAGTTCAGATACAGAATTGCTGTATCCAGGACTGTTTGTAAGCTTCTGAGCCTCCCCCAAGTCTATCTGTGCTGGAGGAAAGCATTCTAGCTTATCAGTGGGAGTGGTAGCCTAGCTACCACAAGATCCAGGTACAGATTCTTAGTTTTAGCACTTGAATTTGCTTATTCGTGCTCAGCCCTTGTTCAGAATTTGTTGCTAGCACTAAATAAGCTACAAATTACTACAGCACTCAACCTTACTCTTTACCTACTTTCCTCACTTGCTTAGAGAAAAACAGCTCTTATACTCACTTTCCTCGCTTGTCTAGAGGAAAGTACTTTTTTATTTAGGCATGTCCAAGGGTCAGCTCCCAGTGTTCTCTCCTGTCTATCTGATGAATCTGGGCATCCTGGGGTAATGTAGCAACTGCCTCATGTAAACAGACAACCCTTTCCTACTACCACCCAACACCACAACCTGTGAGAGATGCACTTATCTAGCCAAACTGGAGGTAAAGTTCTCTCCAACCAAGACTGAACTTAACAGTCAAGAGGAGAAGGTAAACACTTGCACAGCACCACACTCATCACATAGTCCCACTAAACCTACACCACCAAAATCCACACATAGAAACATAAAAACATTTGCAGAGGCTCTCGATAATAATCTGCTCAAGCAACAGACACCTCCAAAGCAGAAACACACGCAACCTCCACCCCCCAATACAACCCAAATAACAAATAGCCCACAGACTCAGTGTGCCAATAAACTACAGCCCATAAGGTAAAACAAGGTACCTAAAACACTAGTCATAGCTGACTCTATAGTCAGGCACACTAATGTCCCACTCACCAGGCTAAACAAGGCCTGTCGGGTGCCAGGATCTGCCACATAACCCATGCACTCAGGTCACTCTACAACAAGCACAAATATGACTCTGTCACTGTCCATGTTGGTGCGAGCAACCTGAGATGTACCTCCCTGGACTACATGAAAAGAGACATGGAAACCTCTCCGATCTTGTAGCCCAGGCAGGTATGACCCTAGCCCTGAGTAGCATCCTGCCATCACCCAGAATGATACCGCAGTACAAGAAAAAATTATTGACTTCAACAATTGGCTAAACTTCTGGTGTCATTCTAAGGGGATCCAGTATCTGTCTGCCTGGGATAACATGGTCGACAGACCACTATGCTTTGCCAGAGATGGTCTGCACCTGTCACCCCTGGGATTCCGGATACTGGTCTTGCCACCCCTATAGTGTATTTTTAGGCAAGGTTCAAATGACAAATTCACCACCATAACAGGAACAGGCAAGCAAAAACTGAGGGTAATGCTACTCAATGCTAGAAGTCTAAATCTCAAAATGCACTCACTAGAGGCACTCCTGAAAATGGAGAACATCAATATCTGTGCAGTGACTGAGACCTGGTTCAAGGCTCTAGAGAGCACTCCTGCATTACCAGGCTATAACTCATACCACACTTTTTAGCCAGCTAACCTGGACCAGAACACCAAAGGTGGAGGTGTGTCCATATTCATTAAGGATATCCACAACTCCAAGCTAGTTGCGCAGCAAAATGCATCCAAGGTTATCCAAGTGCAACTAACTCTGGGCAAAACTGAAATCCAAACTGTAGTTTGCTACAGATCCCCACCATGCCCCAGGATTCCCACTCCTCTTTTCTTGATATACTGGAAAATATTAGGGTTCAACCAAACACCCTAATAATGGGCAATTTCAACTACCCTACCATTAACTGGGAAAACTACTCATGTACCAACTCCTTCAATCAACGCTTTCTGGAATTCATAATTTCCAATGCCCTGGATCAAATTATCCACACCACCACCAGGAGCAACAATATCCTAGCCCTAGTCATTACCAACATGAGTGACTGATGTTCCATACCTAAAGTCAACTCCTCATCGGTCAGATCCGACCATAAGCTAATCACCCTAGATATCCGCATCCCACCCCCACCCACCATTAAGGAAACCACTGTAAAAACTTTCTGCAAAACTAACTTCATGCTTCTTAAGACAGAAGAATAAGTGGAAAACTTCATGACATGCATGCAGATGGACAATACAGTTATGACTGCTGAATCCTACACAAATGCACTCTAAAGGCACTTACACAAGTGCATGAATCATGCTATCCCAGACAGAACCAAGAAGCTATCCTCCAAAAAAAGGAAGCCAATCTGGTGGTCCCCTACCAAAACAAACTCTACAACAGAAGGAAGAAACTGTTGCAAAAGAGAGTAAAATCCCATGAGTGGAGGAGCTCCCTGGTCAGCCTCAGTAAGAAGCTGAAAACCCTTATAAGATCCTCCAAAGCTAGCTACAAAAACAAAATTGCCACTGATTCTAAGGGCAACCACAAAGCATTCTATAGCTATGTCAAGAATCTCAATGGCAACACCCAGATCTGCTCTGAGTTACAGCACAACGGCATGAAAATTACAGAACCAACTGATATTGCCAACATCCTGGCAGATAGGTTCAGTGCTAAATTTACCCCCCTCTCACCCCCTAAAGGGCCCATATCTATACAGGAAGAATACAGAGTCCCTGTAATCACATCTATGAAGGTAAAAGCTGCACTCTCTAAAACCAAAAACACAGCATCCATGGGACAGGACAACATCCCAGGCTGCGTTTTACATGAACTTCAGAATGAACTGGCTCCACACCTAAGCACCATGTTCAATCATAGTCTCATGTCAGGTTTTGTGCCCACTGAATGGTGCACAGCAACAGTTATCCCACTCCACAAAGGGGGAGCCACCACTGATCCTGGGAACTATCGCCCTATTAGCCTAACAAGACTGGTCTACAAGGCCATGGAATGTATCATCATGGAACTAATAAACAAAGACATTGGTAACCTCCAAACTCTGGACCCCACCCAGTTCGGGTTTGTGAAAGGCAGATCATGCCTTCTGAACCGATTGACTTCTTTGAGGCAGTCATCAAAGCCGTAGATGATGATAAGGTGGTTCACACAGCCTATCTTGACTTCGCCAGGACTTCCAACACCATCCCCCATTCTGGAATTATAGCTAAACTCACTAAACTAGGTATAAATCCCTACGTCACAAGATGGTTTGCCAACTGGCTCACTGACATAACCCACACTGTAAAAGTTACAGACTCCAAATCTAACTCCAAGCCAATGACAAATGGAGTACCACAGGGTTCAGTTCTGGGATCTCTCCTGTTTGGTATCTACTTCTCTGAAGTACAGACTAACACAGAAGGCCTCTGGCTAACAAAGTTAGCAGATGATTGCAAACTAGGAGCCACAGTGGAGTCCCCAAATGATGTGGACATCCTACAGAAGGGCCTCACTGAGACAGATACCTGGTGTCAGAGGCATGGCCTCAAGCTCAATGCCAAAAAGTGCATTGCCATCCCCTTTGGTAAAAACTCTGTACTCATGAACTACCACATAAACGGCAGTTTATATAAAGCTATGTTAAGCCCAGAGCTGTTGGACATGCTACACCTAAAGAAAATCCCAATCCCTCCAAGCTACATGCTCTAGGGACCTAAACCTTGTCACCACAATAAACAGGACATGCTGGAGGGATAGATTCCTGTCTCAGAGACCTCCTATACTCTGGAACAAGCTACCCATCTATGTCAAGCAAAGTTCCTCATTAGCAGTCTTCAAAAAAAATCTTGATGAGTGGATGGGAAATAGGAAATACACCCTGGGGATCACTTCTGTGGCTCTGCTCGACAGGGGCACATGACATTAACTTTCTTGGGTGGTGTTTAAATTGTCAGGATGTTTATAAGATTCTTGGTGCAGCTAAGAAGAAAGGCATTCTTAACTGGAATAATAAAATCACCTTTGTGCAATACTTGCCTATACAAATTAAGCAAGACTGACAAAAACTGTCACCATTTTGTTCTTACTTAATTTCTAACAAAAATTAAATTCCAAATGAAATACCTTGCAACTCTGACTTTTCAAAATAAAGGGATTAAATATACAATTGGGTCACTTAAAGAAGCCAAGCAGACATTTATAAGTGTCTTCAATTGCTCCCCTGGTACAAATGGGTGTGATGTATTTCAAGCAAACATGTATGTATATCACTCTTTCTGTCCATCATACATAGCAATAGGTGTAAGTGGGGATTAGATGCTGGGCTATATAAACCTAAATAATTGATTAACAAAGAATAAAAAATGTTAAATATTGATATGTTTTTTGCCTAAAATACAAACAAATAAAATGTTTGATTTATTTCTACTGCTAGTCCTGACTCACAGGACGGCTCTCAGTTGCATATACTAGCTCAGTCTCTCCCTTCTCTTTCATTAAATGAGTTTTTTTCAGTGATAGTTCACCATATCATTTTGTGAATAAATGTGAAGTAGCAAATATATACCTCATTCTTTTAATGTATATACTGATACAAATTTTTTGCCTGGTCAAGCCAATTGAACCTTTCAGTAAGGCTATAACTATCTACTTTTTTAAACAAATGTTATAATTCATCTTTCTCTTTTTGGTAATTGTGGCACAAGCTGCATCATATATTATAGCAGTGTAGCAGAAAACAGTAGAGTGATGTAGGACAGATATGTTTTGCTTATCCCATGTGAAATAATTTTTTTTTATTTTGATAGTTATAATTAATTAATTATCCAATAAAGGATGTATTCTAGTTCAACATGCTGTGTTAACCTTTATATTTTATTCTTTATGTAATCGTGTTTTTACCTCTTCCTGGGGTTGGGTAGATGTGGTTAGGCATGGTTTGTTGATGGGAAGAGTTGAATGCCATTTGCCTACACTGCTAATTTTATTATTACTTAGCCATTTAAATGATAAATCTAGTGCAGGTATACAGTTTTCTTACAACATTTAAGATTCTAAATGTGTATAACTGAGTCATGGAATGTTAAAGGCCTTCAAACAAATAAAAAGAAGAATTTATTTTTTCATTTATTTTTTAAATTGAAAGCAGAAATCTTGTTTGTACAAGAAACACATATGATTTCTAGACAATGGGCTCAGGTTACAAAGAAAAAATGGATCGGTGCAATTGTAGAATCAGGTAGCAAATCAAATAATTCGGGTGTATTCATTATAATCAAAAAATCTTTCAAAGATTCAATAATGCATTATAACTCATATTCTGAAGGAAGCTGGTGCTATGTAACTATAAAAAGCTCTTGTTTGATTAAAACAGTATTACTGCTAAATATGTATGCACCTTGTACTATGCAACACCAATTTATAATGACAATAGATAAAATTGTAAATGATTTTCCCAATTATTACTATATTGTTGGAGGAATCTGGAATGTAGTTGCTGCCTCTAGTATGGACAGAACTAGTAAAAATAAATCATGTGACAACCACTTTTCTATAGCAATTGCAGATCTCTTTATTTGATCCATTTAATTTTCAAAAAAAAAAAAAAAACAATTGTCGTCGATTAAAGTTTACCTATTATTCACATTTCCATAAATATTGGGCTAAGTTAGGTTTTTTTCTGATATCTGAAGTTTTCCTAAATCTGAGTATGCTTTAAATATAGAACCCAAATATTTTTCTGATCATTGTAAAATTACTCTGACCATTAGCTGGTCTAATATTAGCACAACAAGTAATATGGCCTACAACTGGACATTAAATCCTAATCTACTACAAAAAGAGGACATTAAAAATTAAATTAATTACCTGCTGGATACTTTACTAGAGAATGTCTCTGAATCTCAAACTCCAATTGATATCCGATGGGTTGCTATTACAACCCAGACCAGAGGTATATTTATAAGTTGTGTCTTTCGGCTTTTCCTGGTTAGGGGTCACCACAGCAGAACTTCGGTCCGCTAATTATTGGCAGTAGATTTTTACATGCTGAGTTGCCAGCCATGATGCACAACCTTCAATGAAGGTAAGCCCATTCACGCATGTCTCTACACAGAAGACACTCTAGCTGAGAATCGAACAGGAAAACGTCTTACTTTCAGGTGACAACACTACTGCAGCACCACCACCGCAGTCAGAGGCATATTTATAAGTAAAGTCACTTATTATAAGAAAACATATAATTTGAAAGAATCAATCCTAAAAGGAAAAATTACTAAGGTGGAACAGGATCTTTAAATAGGGATGATACAGCAAAAAAACTAGCTGACCACCAAAAGGAACTTTATTTATTGAACATAAAGCAGTACTCATTTTATGAAATGAAAACTATAGCAAAATATTCAGAATGGGTGCAAACTCCATCAACATTTCCAGCAAAACTAATAAATATAGATAAATTTCCTCCCTTAATAATCAAAATCATGTTTCAGGACAAACATTAAAAAACTATAGAGGAAATTATGAAGATCTTTGTTCAAATATACACAAATTTATATGGAGAACATATTCTCTACAAGAGTTAGATCAGTGGTTAAACAGTCTAACTTTCCCAAAAATTACACAAAATCAGCAGAATATACTTACTACATCATTTAACCAGTAAGAAATTTTGCAAACAATCAAAAATCTCAAGACTGCTAAATTGCCTGAACCAGATGGCTTTATTATGGAATTCTGTAAAGCCTTTGCTCAAACTATCTTAAAAATTCTGTTGTGTGTATTTACATATGTTTGTGATAATGGTATATTGGATCTTTACCTTAATAATGCTAAAACTACTTTTACTTCATAAACTAACTCAGGCCTTAAGAATCCTCTAAATTATAGAACATCTCTCATAAATATCGATATTAAAATATTTGTCCTGATTCAAGCAATTAGGTTAAAAGTCACTCTACCAAATATAATCTTTAGTTACCAATCTGGTTTTATGCAAGCTAGACAAATTGTGACAATACATTAACACTAGATACCTTATTGACTCTTTCTAAACAATATAACTTATCATTCTTCTAGCTTATGTTAGACGCCTCAAAAGCTTTTTATAGGATGAATATAGTTTTTCTACTCACAATCATGTCGTACTTTGGATTTCCACTCTCTTTCATTAATTTAGTCAAAACTCTTTATGCTAATCCCCACACATTTTTATATATTAATAAAATAATTTCCTCCCGTTTTACCATATTTATTTAATCTCTATATAGAATCACTACTTCTTTGTATAACACAAAAGTCTTTCCACCGTATGCCAGTCATTTGTAATATTCCTATATCACTAATAGCTTTTGCTGATGATCTAAATCTATATTTTATGTACCTAAGACAGATCTGCCAAAAATTGTATATAACACTATTTTTTTCAATGTTTTCTAACTACAATTTAAACCTATCTAAAATCAGTTATTTTTCCTCTTGATATTAATTATAGATTCTCTTATCTCTTACCTTTTTTAAGATAAAAACTCTTTAAAATATATTGGCATAACTTTTCACCATAATCCTACCTCATTCTTCAAAGACAATCTAGCAAAAGTATGATTTAATATTGAATGTGACATTCTAAATGGAATAAATTAAATTTCCAAATATTATCTAAAGTCTGTATCATTAAAATGAATATACTTCCTAGATTGCAATTTCAGTTTAATTCATCTAATCTAAGAGTACATTTCCTTTTTTTCAGAAAAATCATGGCCAAATTATCCAAATGTATATGGTCCCTAAAATCTATCAGGATTGGATATAAAAAATGATTTATCCTAAGACCCATGGAGGACTTGTCCTTCCAGATTTAAAATTATGCTATGATATAATAGTGCTGCAGTAGCGTTGTTGCCTCACAGTAAGACGCTGTCCGGTTCGATTCTCAGCTAGAGCGTGTTCTGCGTGGAGACATGCGTGAATGGGCGTACCTTCATTGAAGGTTGTGCATCAGGGCTGGTAACTCGGCATGTAAAAATCAACTACCAATCATTAGCGGAACTGAGTTCCACTGTGGAAACCCCTAACCGTGAAAAGCCGAAAGACACAACAACAACAACATAATAACTTCTAATAGATTAATTACAATATCAAAGTATAACCCTGAATCAAACTCATGGAGTCCCATCTGGGTGTAGATCTGTTATAATCATGTATCTAAATCCCAGTATAATCCTATATCTCTTTCTTTTATCAACGAAGAAATTCATAAAAATCTCAAAATACATACATTTTTATCACACAAGAAAATAATAATACAAATTCTAGTTGAGTCAATTGGTCTAAAAATTAATTTATGTCACTCCAGCTGATCCATTTAAACCCTAATTTAAAAATAAATACTCAAATGCTAAACTTTTCTAATTACCTGCATCTTAAAGATAAATGTATCCTAGATCTTTATCTTTATAGAAATCTATCAATTAGTGAATTAAAGAAAACTTTGAATTTACCAGATAAGTAGACTGTCATGCTAAGACAAATAGGATAACTTGTATCAGAATTTTTAAATAAACCTAAAATTAACAATAATAATATATCATTATGTAAACAGTTATGGAAGGCCTTCATATCGAGAAAGATGATGTCCAATACTTACAAATTAATCTCATCTCAAATATATCAAAACTTAATTCTTTTTTCTAATTACTGGTCTAAACTAAATACATCAATTATGTACAATCAAGAAATCCAGTCTCTCATACTAACTTTGAAATTGTTACCTATGAAAAAACTGCTATATACACATCTCATGACAGTTAATAATGCTTATCTAACTCCAGTCATTCTTAATAAGTTCTATTCTTCAGTAACATCAGACTGCACCCTTTGTAAATTTCACAAAACTAATGTATTACATATACTATGCAGCTGTAAAAGTGCTTACACATTATGGTGTTCCCTGAAACTTAAATTAGAGAATATGGGTTATGAGAAATCCACTCTATCTCAGGAATTTGCAGTATCACATATCCCCCAACCTAGCTTAAACCTACAAGATATTCATATCTTAATTATATTGTTTGCATTAAACTCTTTATTACCAAAAAATGGATGGATAGATCAAACATTTTGTGGGAGGGATTTAAGAAAATGACTGTTAAATATGTAACAACACACAGATTGTATCTAGCCAGTCACATTAAATGTTCATATTATGAAATATATTGGAAAAAAAATGTTTTGACTGTATCATGTAATTGATTTCCAAATTGTATTATAGAAGTTTATTAATCTTCCTCATTAATTCTCTAAATTTGTTATTAGGACACCTTATGAAGAAGCTTTCCTATTTTATGTTTGTATATATTATTGGCATCTTCTTAAGAATTTTATTTATGAAAGATCTGTTTTGGCAAGTGGCACTTATTTATTGTGTGCATAGGTTATTTATTGTATACATAGAATGTTTTGTATATACTGTTTGTATTATTGTATAACTTGACAAATTGTTATAGTTGTTAAAAGTTTTAAATATCAAATAAAGTTATTAGAAAAAAAGAAGGCTAGGGCATACTACAGAATCAAACATAGGAAGGTGTTGTTAAACATGTATCAAGGTAACAGAACATTAAATAGAAGTAAAAGAGAAACATATGTAACCATATTTCAACTCATGCCTATGTTACTCATATCCCCTGAATCAGAGAATTAGCTGGGTATGCCACAGACACACTCATAGGGAAGGTGTTAAAATAATATAAAACATTGTACAGCACTGGCATACAGTTGTATGTTGGCAACATAATATTGATTGAAAATGTCAAATCCTCATCAAAGTAGAACTCTGCACCCATTGCACTCACAGCAGACACATTACATTGTGATTATGTTCATAGGTTCACAGTTTTAGGTTGTTACTAAGTTAATGACCACCAGTGCCCTTACAAGCCTAGCCTTGCATCCCAAACCATTTGTATCCTGAGTATCCTGGGATCTATAAAGGGGCACATTCATAGGGAGAAAACTAAAGGATTTGTAGGGGGAAATTAAGATAATACTTTTCTTCTTGACAGCCTCTGTCCATAAGGAACATGTTGGCCAGACTGCAGGTAAATTTGCAATTTTCCATCCAGTTGTCAAGGTTTCATTTGAACATGGTCAGGGATAAACTCTGTTTTATATGGATGGGGAACCTATTTCATAGAGAAGAGATCCTTTGGGACCCATATCTGTCACTCCAACACGTTCTGTTTATGTTACAAGTGAAGTTCAGATCCTTATATGTAGTGTTTCTGGTGCTGTTTGTCTTGCACATATGCAACAGATCCATTAGAACTGGGTCTGAGGAAGCTCTGTAAGCCAGGAAAAGATCCTCACTTCTGTGGGAGAATGAATACAGAGACAAAGCTTTTAGGCAATCAGTGTGGGGCAGGGTATTCATGTTTCAAATTCTTCTGTTGAGAATCTTTTTGTGGGCATTCCAACTGTTGCAAGTGTCTAGTTGGGTACATGACAAAGGGAGCGTTATACTCAATGATATGTCTGACAAGAGCCAAGTACAGTGGTGCTATAACTTCCTTGGACCTGTATGCCATACCCTTACATATAAGTTGGGTGACACAGAATGATTTTTTCACTGTCTTAGCTATGTGGTGTTCAAAGGCTAGATTGCTAGCTACATATGTTCCCAAATCCATTACAACTGGGTTAACTCTTATGGGTGTTTTATCGATGGAGTAATTAACTTGGACTGACAGTTTCCCAACGGCATTATAGTACATTTTTTTTTGGCATTGAGTTTTAGGCCATGGCTAAACCCCCTTGCAAGATGTTGGTGTCTTGTGGGGAATCTATAATAGCTCACAATTTACAGTCACCTGTGAACTTGATGGGCCAAAGGCCTTGAACATTAGTCTTGACTTCTGAGAAGATGTCAAGACCAGGCCCAGGACAGAACCCTGGGATAGGCCATGGGCAACTCTTGGCGGAGGTGGTCTTACCAATCCTGACTTCTTGGGTCTGGTCTGTGAGCCAGCCAGCAATCCAGCAAGTTATGTAGAAGTTTATGCCTATCTCAGAGAGCTTATCAACAATGCCTGAATAGGGCATTCTATAAATGCCTTTGCCAGGTCAAGATATGCAGTATGCATTGTTTTACCCTCATCCATTGACCTGATGAGCCCCTCAGATAAGTCTTCCAGGTTACGTAGGCATTATATTCCCTTAACAAAGCCAAATTGGAGTGGCTCCAGTGTCAGTAGGTTGATAATGTCTTAGTTTTATCATTTCCATGATAATTAGTACCATGACTTGGCATATTAGGGTTGCTAGCCTGATGAGTCTGTAGTTCATTGGGTCAGTTAAAGGTTCATTGTTGTGAAGGAAAATGACTATTGTAGTCCCCCATTCAATTGGAACATAGTCTATTAAGCCATAGAGGCCTTCTTATGGACATTATTAACTTATCATATTTCACTACTGTCTTTTGACAGCCATATGTGCTAAGTTCATTTGCACAACTATGATGAAATCTCAGGGTGTTCAAAGGTTATTTCCCAGTTTTTGCCATAGGACTGGAACTTGCAGTTCCCTGTGCTTATACATAGGCAGTTAGGTTGTTCTCTGCCAACTGTTACATGAAGTATGAGCACAGAAAGATGATTTTAATATATAAGCCATTTTTGGGCTGGTGAGTGGTGTGTTTATCTATTTTTTGACCAGATTAAAGGTTGGAATGGAAGTACAGGACAGAGATGAGGAGGCGTGATAGAAGCAAACCTTTCATCTTCTTAGCTCAATAATTCAGTGCAATTATAAATATAATTTTAATTATTTATTGGCTGAATTTCTCAATGTTTTCTGATACACCTTACTGTTTGTATAATGAACTATAGGAGTCAGTAATGCTTACATTAATAATAGGTCTGTGAAGTTGAGAGGTTTAAGTGGGAATATTTTTTAGTGGGACAGGTGCCTTTTTAGTTTTTTTTTTTTTTTTGCTTGTTTGTTTGTTTCTTCTTTGAGAGAGGAATATTGGAGTACTGATACCCTCCCTTAGAAGGTTGTAGTCAGCTTTTGAGACATTTTTAGCCTGGTTAGAGTTGGGGGGGGGGGTGGGCAGGATAGAAACTTTGAATGAGACAGACCAATGGTCTGATCTCACCACAGAAGAACTTACTATGGGGGGTGTTGCAAAAGTCACCCATGTTGTTGAGAACCAAGTGCAGAATATTATCTTCCCTTGTAGGGATTGAGACAAGCTGGTCTAGTCCATTAGAATTGTTGAAGTCAAGGAATCGTTGGGTGAGTGCATTAGTGCAGGAATAGTTCACCCAGTCTCTGGTGGGATAGTTGAAGTCAGCAAGGATAAGGGTGTTAGGGGATACCATGATGGAGTCAAGTAGGTCCAGGTAGAAGAAATGGAAGTCCTGAGTCATGGAGGGGGCTCTATAGCTGGCTATAACTTAGATGGGAGTCTTGCCAATTGCCAGTTGCACCAAAAGTAGTTCTAGTGTGTCATGCTGGCAAACCAGTCTCTAGGTGTGCTTGTCTTTAATGAAGATAGAGACTCCACCACCCTTAGTCTTCCCGACCTCATTTTGGGGTCGAAATGTGTGGAATGACAAATAGCCTGGTAAGGCAGGGGTGCTCTCTGCAGCCTTGAACTAAGTTTCCATGACTGCACAGATGTCAGCATCTTCCAGTGTGAGAAGAGCCTCCAGTGAGTGCATTTCCAGGTTAAGTCTCCTAGCATTAAACAGCATGATCTTCAATTTACTTTTTGTAGGATCTTTTATGTTGGAAGATTGTCTTTGGGACATTGCCTAAAAAAGCCACAATGGGGGATGCATTTATGTTTTGTTTTTCAAAACGTTTGCTTGAGTTGAGCTCACTAAAAGGGCAGGTTTGGGCACCAAGCCCTTCATAGCTTTTATACTTACTAAGAGAGGGAGGCTAAGCCCTGATAGGACAATGCTAGGAACAACAAAAAATAAGTATCCACACCATGGCTTAATCACATGAAAAACAAGTGGGATGGAGGTAGGGAAAGAGTTGCTACCATAGCAGTGATCATTCTGACATCTACTGTTATGGTACGTTTACTTACATTACTGTACTATGTTGATTATATTGATCACTGCTGCAGTAACCTTAGTTATATGGGTAGATACCCTAGCTTACTCCATTTGGGAGGTGGAAGGAGAAGATTCCAAGAGCCCTTGTAGAATTATCCAAGCAAAGCCTGAGCTAGACCTAGAAAAGTAGTCAAGCTTGTAATGCCTTGTAAATGTATGCATAGAGGACCAAGTTGCTGCTTCTAGAATACTTCTAGAATCCAACCCTTTTCAAAAAGGCATAGATGAAGTCAATGCCCTGGTGGAGTTGGCCTTGACCATGCCTGAAATAGTTTTGTTGTAGTGAATATAACAGAAGGTAATAGCTTTTGACAACCATTTGGAAATAGTCTATCTTGACACAGGTTGTCACTTCTTACTTTCATAAGAAATGAACAACTAGTCTAAAGATCTGAAAGAATTAGTTATATCAAGATAGTACCTGAGTTGTCTGTAAACATCCAAGGTATGGAATATCCTTTCTCCCTCATTTTTAGGTTCAGAAAATAAAATGGGGAGATGGATAGTTTGGATTAAAGGAAACTCAGATACAAAGAAGGATTAATTTTCAAAGAAACCCTGTCTCTGTGGAAAATGTTTGAAGGTTGACTCACCATAAGAGCTTGGAACTCAGATACTCTTCTTGCTGAGGTTCAAGCAATCAATAAAGCAGTTTTCCCTGTTAAGAACATTGTCAGCCAGATTAGCTGGTTCAAGTGGAGCAAGTATTAGCTTCTCTGAAATAAAATCAAGATTGCAAGGAAAAGCCAACAGTTTTTTGGAGGCCTCTTATGCAAAACCCCTTTCAAAAATATTTTAACATGAGAATGCATTGAAAGAGGAGGATCAGGGGCAGACATACCAAAATAATAGATAAATGAACCTTGATGGAGGAGTAAGAAAGGCCAAAGGATAATAACTCACACAAATAATGTAAAACCAGAGAAACACTAGCCCTGGATGGCTGCTAGGTATGTTGTTGGCACCAACTAGAAGACCGTTTCCATTTGCTAATATATGATTTTCTAATAGCAGGCTTTCTTGTCCCCATTAGTACCTTCTGCACATCCTGTCTAAACACATGCCTAAACAGAATTAAGACCCTCTCATTCAGTCAGTTGAAGTTATTTGGAGTAAGGGAAATTTAAACTTTCCTGATCTTGAGTGAGCAGATTCATTCTATCAGGAAACATGTGGTAATTACCTCTGGCCATTTCCAAAATAAGGGAGAACCACATTTTACAGGGCCAGAAAAAAGTCACAGCAATCTTGGGAGATTCCTTCTAAGTCTTCAGAAGTACCCTGAATATAAGTGGAAAGGGTGGAAAAGCATGCAGGAACATTCCAGTTTGATGAAAGGAAAAGCCATCTGTCTTCCAGGCCTTCTTGCGTGGAGCTCTGGAGCACACTCTTGCCAGTTGATTGTTCAGAGAGGAGGCAAATAGGTCTACTTGAGGAACTCTTCACAGATATATCAAATCTTGGAAGACCCCCTGATTTACTTTCCATACTTGAGGGTCTGCTTGTCATGCTCATTTTGTTTTCCACACATTTTTTCTCTGAGAGAATGCAGGATACCTGTAGAGTGAGATTGTGCTGTGAAACTATATCCCAAGCTAACATGGCTAGTCTGCAAATGGGGTATGACCTGGTTCCCCCTTGCCTTTGAAGTACCACATATCTGAGGTATTGGCTGTAACATCTTAAAAAGTTCCAGGTGACCAAAGATGTATAGAGTTTAGTGCCTTGATCAGGGCAAGCATCTCTTCTATATTTATGTGTGTGCATCTGTCCATGTCTGACACACCTTGGACTTTTATTACTTCTGAAGCTGCTCCCAAGCAATGTCTATGGATTTAGGGAAATTTTCTGTTTCCACAAAGTGATTTCTCTTCTGACAACCCCAGCACTTGTATTTAAAAAGACAAAGGATGTTGATGCTGGGATGAAAGAGACTTCAGATACCATTTTACCTTTCTCATTTGGAGTCTTGCCAGGGGTATCATGATGCCATGAGACCCAAAATCCTGAAGTATTCCCTTGTAGTAACTGAAGTTTGAGTGAGAAACATTAGAAATTAATCTAGATATAAGAAGAAGGAAGAAAAGCCCTTTGAACTGAGGTGTCTGGATGACACCCCAAGAACATAATCCTGTATGAAAGAGTAAAAAAAAAATTGAATGTTCTTTTGGAATCCCAGCTTATGTAAGAGATCTTTCTCGCCCAAGTGAGAGATACCTGACACTGAAAAAGACCCTGCAAAGATAACCATATCATCTAAATATGGAACATGTGGATACCCTGTAGCCTGCAATGAGCTATAACATGGACTAGACACTGTGAAAACTCTTGGTACAGTGGATAGTCTAAAGGGTAAGCAGAGAACTGATAATATCATTCCAACACATAAATCCTTAAGAAATGCCCAAATTCTGGATGAATAGGGATATGATGATAAGCATCTTTTAAATCTAGGTGTTACCAGCAAACTTAAATGAGGAAGACGAGGTAACAGGTTGTGAAATAACATCATTTTGAACTTGGGCACCATCACAAACAAGTTTAGGAAAGAAATATCCAGAATTGGTCTCCAATCATTTTCTTTCTTGGCACTAAAAACATCCTTGGATAAAAACATTTTCCAACCTGGGAAGGAGGAATTGGTTCAATTACTCACTGGGACAGCAGATGTTGAGGGATAGGGGGAAACAAAGGAGTTTGGTCTAGTGGTTGAGGAATTACCCCTGGAAAGGTAAGATTTCCTCCCACTGCCATCTGTAACCCTGATGAATGATCTTCAGAAACCATTTGTCTGAAATTGCCTGCTGACAAAGGGAAAAGTGAAGATTCAGACTTCTGGAAGGGAAAAGAGACTGCCCGGGGAGGGGGTGGGGGAGAAGGTCCCTTAAATAGTCATTCTGACTTATTGGACTGTCCTTGATTTTGCAAGGGATCCTAAATTCTTTCTGGGACACTCTGCCATCTCTTCTTAAATGGATGTTTACCCACATTTTCTTGAGATTGTTTACACTGCATGTTGCAAAAGTTGGATAAGGGTTTAGACAATCCCTTAGAAAATTTGTAAATGGAGGGTTGAAAAATCTTAAGAAATTTCCTGTATCAACTTAACCCTTTCATTACACTTTTTGATAACCTCAGCAGCAGAGGAACAAAAACTAAATCTCTTTCCAAAACAGAACTTAAAATCTCATTTTTCATAACGTCTGGGAGGTTCTGAAAATGCAGCCAGGCAAACTTCTTCAAAATAGGAACACTGGCCATAGCCATTGAAAAAGTATCAGCTGAGTCATGCAGACACTGTAAACAATGAGCTATGACTTGTACAATGGAAGAAATGAAATCATTTAAAGCTGATGTTTCCTCACAAGAAGAAACTTCAGACAAAATATTCCTCATACTTCTAGAATTAGTCAGAATAAACTTTAACATATGAGACTGACAATTCAAAATTCAGAAAATTAAAGTTGCAGAAGCAAACACTTTCCCCCTTGATTTATCAATAATCTTCCCATCATTGTCAGAAAGAGTAGGATTGGAATTAACCACATGTTTAGCAGCAGTAGGATTATCAACATTTTTAGCTGTTGGATCAAGTTTGGGAAGACAGTATAAAAACTTAGAAGATTGATGAACTTTTTATGTTCTATCTGCCTTTTTAGAGGCAGAAGGCTATCAGGAAAACTGGAGGCAGTGACACATGCATCCTGCAGAAACTGAGTCTGAATCAGAAAATAGAGGAGAAACCCTGTATTTGTTCCTTCATCTTCCTTTCCAGATTCAGAATCTGAATCTCTTCAGGAAAAGAAGTATCCCTCTTTCTTTTGCCAAACAACACCTTATAAGAAAGATCAATAGCCTGAATTAAGCCCTGAGTCAGACTCAATAAACTACTCTTTTCTAAGGAAATATTAGGTGGAGTAGATACATGTTTAGTTTTCAATTTCATTTTGACAGGAAATATGGGACCAATAGTGTTATTATTGACAGCAGCAGCTTTCCCAAGAATGGGCACAGTATTCTGACCAAACAGGGAAGTCTTCTTTGTTCCGTCTCCCAAGAACAACAAGATTGACTCTGCTTTGCCCAATGAGAGGACCTCAACAGCCACAGAAGATGTGGTGAACCTCCAGTCTGTAGTGATGGTAGATGCTACACCAGAGGGATTGAGGTAAAAGATACATGGCCTGAGGAGCAAGCTATGGCCACAGCAGAGTCACCCACATGTGGCTGAAGCAAATTGCTAGCCTAATAGCCTGCTGTGCTGGCAAAATCTGTTTGCTTAACTTTTTCTTTTTGTGGATGGAAGAAAGAACAATTGTGGGACTGGTAGTTTGTTGTATGGTCATGCCAAAAATGGTGCCTCTTTCCCAGAGAAAACTAGCAGCAAAAGCGAGTAAAAATGTAAAGTCTTTAAATGTCACTTTTCCCACAAAAACCCAATAGCAACAGTATTTATCCACAGAAAAATGGTTTTCAATTACTTTTAAGCTGACAGAAAAATAGTGCACACCAGTTTAAAAGTATATTAAATCTCTTGACAGTCCATAGATTCATAGCTAAGTACTAGGCTAGCTTCCCTTCTGGGCCATTTTTAAGCCTAGCCAATTTCCTTTCAAAGGTGAGAATCAAACCCTGCACCTTGTGTCTGTGAGGCAAACTTAATCCTTATACCAACAGTCTACCCCAAGTCTAGTAAACACAACCCCCTAGATTAAAAATAACTTTCCTAAACAGTAAAGTACAATAAAACTTTTTTTTTTAATGTGGAAGGTTTTTCCCCAAAAGGAAAGTTATTTGCCCAGCAAACGGAAAACACAAGCTGACCATTGATCCTTGAAAGCCTGCAGAAGAATACTGCCTTCAACTGCAGGAAAGCTTTGAAGGGCTTGGCATCCAAACCTGTCTTTTTACTTAGTTGTGTTCAAGCTGCTTGACAGTTTGGGTGCATGAAAGTTGCCCTGAAGTTTGAAAGATGGACAGCTGTTATATCCTCAGCAGGATATAACACACATAGTAAATGCTACTGCAGCAGTGATTAATATGAAGAATATCAAATGATCTACTTATAGTACTTTAGTGGAGACTATGCTCTAACTTCAGCCTCCCATCAGCCAAGGAGATCAGCCTTTCAGTGATGCAGGTCACTATGGTGGTGACAGCACTGTTGCAACACGTGTAATGCTAGTAGCATGGGTGACAGCTTTGAACAAATTATTGAAGGCATTAGCCTTATACCGTGACCTGGTATAGCTCTCCTGCAGGAATCTACACTTTTACTGCTAATGGAAGAAATATATTAGACTCTTCCTCACATCACCACTGTGCTCTAAGAACAGCACTACCCTCACTTTCTTTTTCCATACTTGTTTGACCCTCAAAGATCTCAGGAAAAATGGCAGGGAAGTGGCACCCAAATGATTTCTCACATTTCAGCTTTTGAGCACCAATAGACACCTCATTTGCACAATGGATATCAAAATAATTAAATATAGGACTGTATTATTATGATACTAATCGAATTTTAAGGTATACAACATGGCAGTCCTCCATCCCTATGTTTGCTGCTGAGAATAAATGCTGAAAAGTGACATCATCAGATTGTTAAAGATAGCATGACTACTGGTCTTATCCTTCCATCTGTAGACTGTGGTACACCACCTCCCATAAATCTGAACAAATCAGCAACATGTCGAACACTTACTAACAGCTTACCAATAACATTAAGTTAGTGAGATCATAGCAAGGTTAACATGTTATGCTACATTTATAGAATGTTCTACTGATGAATTTATCTTATTCGCTGTAAATTACCATGGGTATCATTTAAAATAGTGCTAAGAATTAAATTCTCAGACCCCTTCAATGTGAGGAGCATGCCTCTTTAAAACTAAAATTGACAATTTCTCATAATGAGGAACACATAAGAGGTATGAGCATGCAGTTTCCCTGTCCCTGTATTCCATACTTCCTGCAGTGTGCAGAGCTTACCACATGTGCTCAGGAGCATTCATGGCATTATGTAAAACTCAGCATGAAGTTTATGAAGTTTACTCATCCCACAAATTGAGTGAATCAGTAACAATAAGGAGATGAACCCTAATTAGCATACTCACTGTGTTCACAGTGGGTAATCTATGTGATGAAAGCACAACTGGATCCAAAGCTCATTACCATGCTATGGAAGACAGCAAGTTTTGCTAGGGTACAGCTGTTTTTTACTTCAGGTATCTGTTGCTATATAAGTTCACTATCTCCTTCAATAAGGTATGTTGTTCTTTTTAGTTGCATATCCATCCATCCATCCATCCATCCATCCATCCATCCATCCATCCATCTATCCATCCATCCATCCATAACCCCCTTTTTTCCATTTTTACAGATGAAGTTGGGGCATCACATCAACAGTGATCATCGTCTTGAACCAGTGTTTTCTAATGAGGTACATTGCAAGTGTAGTGGTTGTAGCAGAATACACTTATGTTACCAGTGGATGTATCAACCTGATCCAAAAACATCCACGAAAATGGAAGGAAGGAAAAAAAAATCAGCTTTCAGGATGTATAAATTACATTTAATAATCCAAACGTTTTTTGTTAATAATGTGTTTTTTTTATAAACGTTATATTGATGATTTGATTTTTGTTTGTAAGGGTGAAACTTCTTTATTTAAAATTTTCATGGATGAACTGGAGAAAAATTGGCATGGTTTAAAATTTAGTTTTGAAATTTCAAAGAGCAAAATGCCATTTTTGGATGTTGAATTTTATGTTGGAAGAGATAACCTGATTCAGTATAAACCCTTCAAAAAACCAACAGCCGTTAATAACTTTTTACATGCAAGTAGCATGCATCCGCCTCATCTCATTAAGGCCTTGCCTGAAAGTGAGTTCAAGAGAATTTGTAGGAATACATCTGACCATACTTTGTGGGAAGAAGTGTTAGGTGAAGTGTTTGATAGATTGTTGTCTAGAGGTTATTCTGAAGATTCACTTCGTAAGATCTATGATAATCTAATACAAAAAAAGAAAAATGCAGGGGTTTGTAGGAGAGCATATTCAGGCAAAGCTGATGATGATGAAGAACAAATGTTCTTCGTTTCCAAGTATTCAGAATTTTCAACAATTATACTAAAAAATTTTCAAACAGCTATGGCATGTGATTAGTGATGATGTTTCTATTGGACATTTATTTCCTAAGAGGGTCATTTTTTCATATAGTAGATATAAAAATCTAAAGGAGCTACTGAATAAGAAATTCTTATATTCTTCTGATGGGAATGTTGGAATGTTCAGATGTGGATAGTGTTCCATCTGTGAGAAGGTCAACAATATGCATGGGAAGAAAATTAATGTTAGAAAATACGTAGCTTTTGAAAAATTTGATTGTACGTCTTCTGGGGTAGTGTACATTTTGGGTTGTAATTGTGTAGAACCTATGTGGTATATAGGACAAACAACTAGAAAAGTTAAAGTTCGCATTCTAGAACATTTGGGGGATATTAGGAGAAAAAATATGGATAGCCCAGTGGCTTTTCATTTTGCCACAATACATAAGTGTGAAATTGATGGATTCAACTTTAGTGTTTTGGCTAGACCACATTCATTAGGAGGGAATTTTAAGAATTAATTGAATAGGTTGGAACATAAGATGATTTTTAACTATCACACTATACATCCTAGAGGGATGAATTTGGATGCTGGAATAGGTTGACAGTTTATTATTTGTTTTTCTTTTTATATTTATTTAACAATATCGTAGGCCATAATAATATTTATAATATTTATAATGTTGCTAGTAATTAGTGTTGTGCTCTATATGTATTTAATATTGTATATTTAATGTACAAATGATAAATTGACATATTGGCAGTATAGAGTATAATATTAGATTTAGAGTATATGTATAAGTAATGTGTTTTCAGCATGGTTTATCAATTTATTAAAAATTTGAAGTATTTATTGTATTGATATTTTGTGTGTTTGAGCTTTAAGAAAATGCACTTGATGGTTAATTGATTGTGATTAATTGGATGATGTCATTATATATGAGGGATGTAATGTAATCGAAATTGTTCCACTGAAGGCGAACTGCCGAGGTACCAGAACGTTTGGATTATTAAATGTAATTTATACATCCTGAAAGCTGATTTTTTCCTTCCTTCCATTTTCGTGGATGTTCTTGGATTAGAAGAGTTGTGTGTTGGTGTGTTTTTTTTGATGTATCAACCTGGCCAGTCTTATGTATGGGTAAGCACAGTCTGGTCTTATTGTATACACCATTTTTACTGTATGTATCTACTTAGTTTTTGTATAGTGTTTTGTAAGCACCATTTTTAGTGTTATATGTCTGCTCAGCTCTTGAATAGGTATGTTCTCCTTTCCCCACTTGTTCAAATAATGACAACTGCACACAGCCCTTTGTACATTGTTGCTTGAATTGCCCATGTCTGACACACAATGTGGTCAGTCTGGTTTATCTTTATTTATTTGTGAGTCCATTGTATGTTGCACCAAAGTCCAAAAGTACAGCAGTAAGATTGGGGAATATCTAATTTCATTGTTACGATTTCAAATGAGCGAATGCACACTGGCATTCACTATTTTGAATTCGGCATTCCGGGTGCAGATCACACTACAGTGGGGATCGGGACATGTACCCTTTCCATCACTGTAGTGCGATCTCAGAGTTAGTATATTAAAGTAGCAGGGGGTGTGGGGGGCACAATGTTGTGCTGCAGTTTGAAAATGGTTGAATCTGTGTTTCCAACAAACCATTTTCGATATTTAAGGTCGGACACATTTTGGAATTCCTCCTTTCAGGTCGCTCAGTTGAGCAATAGCACATTACAGTTTCAAGTAAATGAAGGTAAAGTGGCCAGCCTATATATGGGTAAGCACAGCCTGGTGTTTTATATCCATCATTTTTACTGCATTGTATCTGCTTAGCTCCTATATACAAGACATGTTCAGTAGACCCTGTGTGCAGTCCTCTGCCTCTTTGCTAGCATCTTGGCATACTGTGCCTGCCTCTGTCTGGCATCCTGTGCCTACCTTCATCTGGCATACTGTGCCTGTCTCCATCTGGCATGGTGATCCCGATTGCTGGCTCCTCCTCCTCTGATTCCTCATCTGTGTCAGCTTCCACTGCCTTGGTATTGGAAATTGTGATCTCTGAAAGAGTCCATCCTACTGTAACTGCTTCCTAACTATAATACTGTCAGTATTTTTGCATACATGGTAGGATCATACAAATGCACCCAGGAAATGGAACCATAACTTCAGCAACCCAAACACACATTTTCTGATGTTGCAGGTTTGTGCTAGAGTACAGCTGCAATTGTTTTCAGTTTGGTTATGCAGTTTCTGATTGTCATCCTGAGCCAGGGGACCAGGTCATAATCTGGCACAACCCGTAAGATGCCCCATGGGAAATCACCTCAAACAAACCACTGACAGACGTCAAATGTGTGCCATATGTGATAATTGTGGAAACTACCTTGGTAGTCTGCACATGCACTGTAGATGGTTCTCTGTGCATTATAGACCATTTGCACACATGGAGGAGTCATACTGCAGGGAACCACCAACTGAACCTGGGTATTAGAACCACAACTTCAGCAGCCCAACCACACTTTCTATGATGCTGCTGGTTTGTGCTAGAATACAGTTGTAACTGTTTTCAGTTTGGTTATGTGATTTCTGATTGGAGTCTTGAGCCAGGGTACCAGGCATATCTGGCATGCCCCACAAGATGACCCATACAATGCCCCATGGGGAACCATTGCAAACAAACCATTGGCAGAAGTCACATGTGTGCCATAAATGAGAAAATTGGAAACTACCCGAGTGGTCTGCACACACATTGTAGATGGCTCTCTGTGATTACAGACCACCTGAGAGTTTATTGAGGGACACCCCTTGCAGTTGACAAACCTCTTTTCCATCACCAGGTGAGACCATCATTTTGATGAAGGTACAGTCTATGGCCTACCAGCATCTCAGGGAAGCAGGTTACAGCACAGAGGTCCAATATGGCATTTTTCTCTTTGTATGTGGGAACCATATATGTTACCCCACATACTGAAGGAGGATATCAAGAAACTGGTGGAGTATTCTTGAGTCAGATGCCTGAAATGCCTGTACTATGCTCCCTTTAGTATCAATTGGGATAGGTACACCATGACTCCATAATTTGCTGCATAGTGTCCATCTTCCTGTCCATTTTGTATCAGATACTTGTCACATCATTACACAGTCACTAGCATATAATATGGCCAGACATGATTTTTTTGTCTGGCCACATATTGTAGCCATGTTTTCTGAATCACACACACCTTGTACATGGCCATTCATTGCATAAATTTGCTTGGCATGAAGAAGTGAATGTTTACAAATTCCCCCAGAATGTAAACCTGCTATTTCATTACTGCTTATGTGTGTGTGTGTGTGTGTGTGTGTGTGTGTGTGTGTGTGTGTGTGTGTGTGTGTGTGTGTGTGTGTGTGTGTGTGTGTGTGTGTGTGTGTGTGTGTGTGTGTGTGTGTGTGTGTGTAGACTCATCTGCCAACATCTCAAACACCCAATGTGCTAAGCAAACTAAGGCCACCTAGGGTGTAGCAAGTTTTTTTTTCTTTCTATGCTATAGCACTGGCTACAAAGGAATTAAATGGTTGATTAGACTTACAGATCTCTTTAAACCTTTCTCTTCTGGAATCCTTATTATGCAAAAGTCTCTCTCCATGTATCCTTCACATGAGAATGAAAATCTTGATGAGTGGATGGGAAATAGGAAATACATCCCTGGGATCACTTCTGTGTCTCTGCTCGACAGTGGCACAGAAAAATAACTTTCTTGGGTGGCGTAAGCCATGGAACCTTGTTGGCTAGGCTAACATAGGCCCTTGGGCCAATAGCCTTGTACCTACCTATGAACCTATGAACCTATGTGAAGGGAAGCAGAGTGTTTTATGTTCTGGCAATGTAGAACATGACATCAGATATGCAGATCCACTGACAACATTATTCTGTCCATAAGGAAAATGGTTGTGACCCCACAAGTGCAGAAATCTGTGCAGATCTTAAACTGTCCTATTTGAAGTATCAGGCAGTAAAAGTATCATTTCAAGGTCAGGGGTTTTGAGGCTTTATCATGTTTTTCAGAAAAAGAAATCAAATGCCAAGTGGATAAAAAGAGTTAAAAGATGACTACCTTAAACAAAACATTTCCTTTTTCTAGAATGTATTTCCTTCCTATTTTTTTTTTTTATTTCACCAAATCTGTTGGGTTTTTAATACCGTGACATGAATGGACTCATTCCTAAGTCAAAGTACGATTAAAGTTCATGAAATTAGTATTCTTTCACTTTTTGATGTCAGCCAAATTTTCTATGATGCTTTGTGGCTCATATTTCCAGTGTTTTTCAGCCACTTCAATACCATAATGTTTGCACAATCCCCAGTGCAACAGTCTTGCCAAATTATTATGCCTTTCAGTATACAGTCCTTCTGCCACTAGTAAGGTGTGCAACTGTTTCCAATTCTGTTTACAAAATCTACAGTACATTTGTCTGTTTCTCCCACATGTTCAATGAATGTAAACCAATGTGTATGTAGCCCACTGTCTTGGGCCGCCAATATTAACCTTTCATCTCTTAGTTTAAATTCACCTCTCCTTAACCATTCCTGCATTCATTCCAGAGAAATATAAGGTTCTTCCAGAAGTTTTCTATACTTGCAACTATATTTATGCTTTTTCCACATTTCTTGCCTTCTGATCTGGTCCTTCACCTTATATTCTTTCTTTTGTTTTTGGCACATTCAATTACTGCCTGATTTTTATCTTCTTGTGGTTTGATTTCCATTCCTGCTTGACACCGATATGCTTCTGATACCCTAAGTAGGAAGTCATCTTAAATTTATTCTCCTCATGTTTCAAAATTATCACTATGTTTGGGTCTTGTGAGGTCAGCAGATATGTGTGGAGTCCCACGATTGCAGATCTATATATGTAATCAATTTCAAGGAGGCCCATCCCTCCTTCAGAATGGGGAATATATAATTTTGGTATGCACTGATTTTTATAAATCATTTGGCAAGCAATGAAGCATTCTTCTTGTTTTCCTATCTATCTAGCACGTTTTGGGGCCAGTCAATCACTCCAGAACTGTAAGGACAGGAAGAGCAAATTGGTTTATAGCTTGGATTTTGTCCCTTGATGTCAACGCTGTTTTCAGGATTAATTTAAGTCTTCTGAAGTACTCCTTACTAATTTGTATTCACATTTGTTCATGCTTTATTGTTAATCCTTCATCAGTTCCCAAACATTTATACACTCCCTCTTGCTCAAGTTCTTATATATCGCATTCTTGTCCTAAACTGATGTTTTCTTGGTGCTGCAATTTTCCTGCTTTAAAGGTTGCTTTTGCGCATTTATCAAGACTAAATGACATTCTTACATCATCTGAAAAAGTTTTGACAACTTGAAGTTGTGCTTTCAGTTCATCATCTGATGAGCTATACAGTTTAAAATCATCGACAAAGAGAAGATGAGAAGTCTTTGCACTTTGTTGTTTTCTAGGAGCCAAATTATAGCCATGACCTAAGCTAAGTAGACAGCTTAATGGATTAAGGGCACAGCAGAATAGTAGCGGTGACAGAGAGTCACCCTGGAATATCCCCCTTTGGATTTTTATCCCTGGAATAATAACTTGTCCTTTATCATGGCTTAATTTCAAAGTGGTCTGCCACTGTTTCATGGTCACTGTAATGTAATCAATCAGTGTAGGGTATATCTTATACATTTTTAAGCACTTTTTCTTTTGTCCATGAATGTGAGATACTGTCAAATGCTTTTTTGTAGTCAGTCCAGGCCATACTTAAATTTTTTCCATTTTTACAGTTCTCCACTATGACTTTATTTAACAAAAAATGATCCTTTGTTGCCATAATTGAATTTCCCTGTAAATGGCTACAAACTCTGTTGGCATCAATTGTAGTGTATAGTTTATACTTTGTTGAAAGCCACATTATTGGTCTATAAATTTTAGGATAGCTTGCAGGTTCACTCTTAAGTAGGAGCATTGTTTTTCTTGTTCTTAGCCAGGTCATGCCTGTTCAGGGTGCGTATATAAATAATTTTTACTCATGGCTAAATCTTTGTGCAAATATTTACTTTTAAGCAGAAGTTAGGTAATGCATCTTCCAATTAGAGGCTTTTCTTAACTTTATTTCAATCTCTCTGGTTGTTACTTCATCCCATTTCATATCCTGTACCTTTAAACTTCATATTCTTTCTTTTACTTCTATCCATTTAGCATTTTGTTATGTTCCATAGGATCTTCGTAGATACTTCTCTAAAATGTATCTATTTCATCTTTTTTGGTGGTCTTTCAATTCCTTTTACCTTATTTCCCAATTCTCTATAAAACATTTTTGGGTCATCAATAAATTGCTTATTTTGTACTTTTCCTTTATATTTGTCAACATATCTTCTAAGTTTTTTTGCCTGTGCTGAGATTTTTAGTGTATTATTTGCGATAATACATGATCGATCCTGATCTGTTCTAATACTGTGCATTGCTATTATCACGTCTATCTTTCTGAGTATTTTTGTTGATCTGTTCCCTCTTTTATAATTTTCTAATAGTATCACTTCTTGCCTTAGTTGCTTTATAATTTTATCTATTCAATACTTCCATGATGGTATTTGATTCCCCTCCCTTCTCTCCTTCACTACCTTGTGTTTTTGTGGTAGAACTTTATCAGTTATTAATTTAGCTGCACAGTAATATATCCTGTTTACTTATGTTGTATCACATAAATCCCTACGGACAGTCCTAATTACTGTGTTCATTTGTTTTATCAAACTTCTGATATTTTGGGTTTTATTGACCTTCTGCAGTCTATTTCATTAAGTGATCTTAATGTGTCTATCAATCTCTATAAAGTCAAGCAACTCTTCTCTTAGCTCTGTTTCTTCTAGACTGAGGGAACATTTTTTTGTTTTCCATTTCCTGTGGGCATTCTATAGAAAGTTCTATTACATCTTCCTGTGGCACATTCTCTTCAATTTCATCTGGTGCCATCCATTACTTTGTCATATGAGAACTCACTAGCCTATCACTCCTCAACATTAATTGCATCAGAGTTTCCACGGTTTCCTGTTCCTTCCCTTCCTGTCCAGCTTCAAGTGAATGTTTATACTGATTTTCTGTGGAAGGCTCCAAATATCTTCATATGGCACCTGACCAATTGCTTTCCATTCCTCTGGTTTCCCCTTAATGTGGAGTGTCCTGTTGTGTGTGTATGGGTCTACTTTGTTTTGTTGAATCTCATTTCACTGAATTTCATTTCACCCAGACCACATTGCTGAAAACACAAATTACTGAAAACTCATTTCACTGAATCTCATTTCACTGAACTGAACTTAGTATATATGGCACTCTGTAAAGTACTATAAGACAAGTCAAAGGTATATACCATTTTCCCCACTGTAGTGCAATATTGTACTTAGTATATATAGTTGGGGGGTGGGGGGCAGAGCCCCCCACTTTGCTTATTTTATATTGTATTTTACCAAAAACTTCAAAACAATACATTTTAAAGAATAGACATGCATAGTTGCAACACCAATGGCTAACTCTCTCCAGAAGACAATATGTACTCAAATTAAGTGGAGGCCTATGCCCCCCATACCCCCTCAGTGATATAAAGAGGTTGCTTTAACTTATTCTTATAAAAACATCAATTGCTACATATATATATATATATATATATATATATATATATATATATATATATATATATAGGTCCACTTCTAAATCTTGAAAACTCATAATCTTAAAATTCAAAATACTGAAGCCAAAATCCTAAAAGTTCAAATACTGAAAACTCAAAATACTGAATTTCATAATATTGAAAAAACAGAGTACACCAATACTTACAATATTCCAACATAACACAATAGCATAAGAAAACATATTACTTTTCTCCAACTACAAGCAGGGGGGCAAGCCCCCCTGCACCCCTTTGTAGGGGGGCTGCACCTCCCACACCCCCTGCTACTTAAATATATCAACTCTGAGATTGCACTCCACAGAAGAAAATGGCAAGCATACCATTACGTGCTTCATGACTGATTGTTGTGACCTCAGTCATGTTCCCTTTTAATTTGCTATACAACAGCATAACTCATCTTAGTGTAGTAAAGTGCGATCTCATAGTTGATATATTTAAGTAGCAGGGGTTGCAGGGAGGCTTGCCCCCTGCTAATAGTTGGAGTAAACTAATATGCTTTGTCTTTTATTTGTTTCCCTATCTACTTCTGCTGGAGTATAGTAAGTGTTGTTAGTATCCTGTAGTTCTTTCAATATTATGAAATTCGGTATTTTGAGTTTTCAGTATTTTGAACTTTCAAGATTTTGGCTTCAGTATTTTGAATTTCAAGATTATGAGTTTTCAAGATTTAGAAGCAGACCTGTATATATATATATATATATATATATATATATATATATATATATATATATATATATATATATTTAGTAATTGATGTTTTTATAAGACTAAGTTAAAGCAAATTCTTTATATCACTAATTTTCAATAGAATGCATGCTTTTACTACATTTTTAATTATCAACTGGTTTTAAAGAAGTTTCCATAGAAACTAATTATGCTATTATTTCTGATGAAGTCTTGACAATATAGGATGAAAGCACTTAACCTGATATTGTTTTATCCCCAAGTTTTGTAAATTTTATTAATTCAATAAACTGTGGTTGGTTTACTGGTCAGTCGTTACTGCAGCCAAGAACTATTTGGAAGGGAGCAGCACATGAGCTTTATTCTGGCTCCACTTCATATAAACCCTCATTGTGGTTGGTAAGCTGAAGGGAAGGATTGTAAACTGAATAAAAAGTTTGAAGAATACCTTAGACTCTTACTTATATGGCTGATTATAATTCACATCATGTTTTACCCAGTTATCTGTAATGCCCTTATGCTCTTGCTAATGTTGCTACACTAACCAATTACTTAACTGTAAATAATGCAAATATTTTTTGTTTCGTAAACAATTATAGCGTTTTTAACATTACTTCACTGAATGATACCTCTGTCTCTATTTCAGTAATATTTTATTGTTCTGTAACCTTTTTGATACCATTTAATTGCTTTCAGTAAACCCTCTTGCTTTTGTTATGTATGTTGCCTCTTATTATTTGGTATAATTGTGTTATGTGCCTTTTAATCAGACGTATTAGTGAAAAGGGTCTCAGGACCAATTTGTTTACCATATAATAATAAACATAAAATAAAAAATAAATGTAGTTTTCCCAGTTTAAACTTTAAAAGCCTATTGTGAGATGGAAGACAGGAACATATCCACAACCTGCATCCAAGCTACCCGCAATTACAGAGGAAACAATGAATGCACTTCTATTATTCTCATATTCTGAACTTCAAGTGCCTGTACAAAGAGGAATGCTCTAAAATTAATCTCAAGCTTTTTTAAACATGTTTATTAAATTATCAGTTTTTAAAAAATGGCATGACTACACATACTACATTATAATATTCAGTCTCCCAACTTTTTTTTTAAATATCTTAAATTATATATATTTTTTTTAAATGGCATGAGTACTCGTACATTATAATATTCAGTACTTCAGTTACAGTTGGTTTAAATTTTCTAGTAATTGTTTTTTGCCAGCCAATAACACTAAGCTTACTAAGGCCTGACTATGTCTAATTAATTCAGAAGCTATATCCTAGCTCAAACAAATCATTGCCTTAGTTACAACCATTTGCTTTTCCAACATTTCTGATACAGTACTCCATAAGGAAATTTTAAAGTCTGTCATCTTGTTATGTTCCCAAACACGTCCTCAATTCCATATCTCTTTCCCATCACACATCCACCACTTGCTTGAAAAATCCTTTGAAGTCTACTTGGGGTATAAAAATACCTGTGCATACAGTTCCATGAAATAAAATCCTGAACATTCTGGACTTTGTTACATACTTGAAAGCCATACATATGTCCTTCTACTGTTCCTTTGTAAACTGCCCTTCCATTCTTTTTTACCAATCTTTTTTCACTTCCTCTTATTGATTCTTATACCTAACATGCAATATTTATATGCCATACTAATTATCCCTTTTTAACACTGGTTTCTGTTCTAGACTCAACTAAAAACTCAGAGCTGGTATTACATGTACATACCTCAACTTACCCTCATCTCATTTAATTACCCTTCTCTCCCTAGTTATGTGCTCTCAGTACCATGGCTCTTTTGTTAATTTTCTCCAGTAACAGACCCCCTTGCCTATTTTTTATAGCCCTACTAAAATATTAAACTCATATCATAAATCAATCGTCCCCTTTCTCCCCATCTTCCAATCTGCCACCAGAATCCCATCCAGGCCTAGAGGTTTTCCCAAAAACTTGGCTCCTTGTGGTTAGTTCTATCTTATCACTAGATATTTCTAGTACAACACCAGCCCCTTCTTTCTCTGTTAGATGAGGCATCTTTAACTCCTTCAGGGGTCTTCTTCAGAAGACTGACAAATCAAAAGACCAAATTCCAAAAGACTGAAAATTCAAAATACTGAACACATTTTTAATGCAGGGGCAAGCCTCCTGCACTCTCCACACCCCCCTGCTAAATCTATATACAACTCCAAGATCGCACAACAGTGGAGAAGGGGCAAATTCCATCATTCAGTATTTTGAATTTTTAGTCTTTTAGGATTCTGCCTCACAGTAAGACGTTGTCCAGTTCGATTCTCAGCTAGAGCATCTTCTGTGTGGAGATATGCGTGAATGGGCATACGTTCGTTGAAGGTTGTGCGTCAAGGCCGGCAACTCTGCACATAAAAATCTACTGCCAATCATTAGCGGACTGGAGTTCTGCTGTGGCGACCCCTGACCGGGAAAAGCTGAAAGACAACACAGTCTTTTAGGATTCAGTCTTTTTTTTTTCAGCATTCTGAAGTAGACCTCTCCCTCAGACATAGTTCTGCTTCTCTCTTGACCCCCTCAGTTGTTTTTTCTTCCCTGTATATATTGGCAAAGTACTTTTTAATATTTCCAGAATTTGCAAGGGGTCAGTCTCTAACGTCCCTATCATTTGATCTCAAAGTTTAACTACCATCATTTTGACCATTTTGTTAATTCTCAGGTTTTGAGCAAGAAGCTTGTTACTTCTCAGGTTTATTTCAAAATATAGCTGCTCTATATTTCACTTAGCTACTCTCAGTCTGTATTTGTCCTTCTCTGTCATCTCCCCAGAAATATTTTCTTGCTCCCTAATGAATTACAAGCTCTCCAGTTACTTTTAATTGTTTGCTCCCCATACCTCTTTTTCCTTCAAACTCAATCTCATCTTATGTGGGTTAACTTTTGTTGTTTCCCATCTATTTACCAGCTGTATCTCTTCTTTGCATCCCTGCTCAACTACATACTTCAATGCACACAGTCTATTGCCTGAGCTGTGATTTTTTTAAACAGTGGCTGGGGAAGAACCAGTGTCTAACTAGATATTTCTGAGATAAGGGTCTCATTTGCTTATGGTCCAATAACATCAAAAGATGGGTTTCCAGTCCCCCTACTACCTTTGAATGTTAGCCAACATATAAAACCTATTAACATTGCCCGGTTCTTATATTTCCAGTCAAAATGAATAAACTACTTTTGTACTGAATCTGCTATTATCACATCTTTTAATCCATACAGATATAATTATCCTTCAAGAAACCTTGACTATCTCAGCACATCCTTCCTATCATATATTAAATTCCAGTCAACTGTGAGCACCTCAATGGAATGCAATGCTCTCTTCTAAGATGTGCTTGAGTTCTACTACTTTTGTTTTTGTTGAGATGTGCAAACTAACTAACGTGACTCTGCTACCCCCACAATATCCACATATCATGACATACCATCCCAGATGGCCAGACTTCTTATTTGCAGGTCTATACACTTCTGAAGGAGAATTACCATCCTTCTTTTTCTAACTCTATTCATTTCAAGCCCATTCAGTTCCCTACTACTTTACTTAAATAACCTACTGTGGTCCATTTCATTTAGATAGGTTTCTTGGGCATTCCCATTTGTGCATTGGTTTTGACTACATATGTCAACACTTTATCTCTTTTGTTTTCACTTATCAGACCATTCATTTTGCAGCACTAAACTTTCATTTCTGATGTCTTACTCTAGGTTTTGTCTTTCTTAATATATCCCCAAAGTTAGGCTGCCTTTTTCCTTTACCCCTCTATAGTTCTCATTTTGAACCCTATGACTTTACTGCCTTGATTTCTCCCCCTTTCTGCTAATTGCCCCATGGAAAATTGCTTTTTCATTGTCACATGCTTTCCAGAATTATCCCCCTTATTTCACCTGTGAAAATAGCTAAACAGAAATGTCAAGCTAACTTTATACATACATACTATATGCATAAGCATCAAAACTTTTTTGAGTCATGACTCGATACCACTAGCACTCATAGATCTCCATTCTACATGACTCCATACCACTAGCACTCATAGATCTCCATTCTACATGACTCCATACCACTAGCACTCATAGATCTCCATTCTACATGACTCAATACCACTAGCACTCATAGATCTCCATTCTACATGACTCCATATCACTAGCACTCATAGATCGCCATTCTACATGACTCCATACCACTAGCACTCATAGATCTCCATTCTACATGACTCCATACCACTAGCACTCATAGATCTCCATTCTACATGACTCCATACCACTACCACTCACAGATCTCCATTCTACATGACTCCATACCACTAGCACTCATAGATCTCCATTATACATGACTCTATACCACTTGCACTCATAGATCTCCATTCTTCATGACTCTATACCACTTGCACTCATAGATTTCCATTCTACATGACTCCATACCACTAGTATTCACAGATCTCCATTCTACATGACTCCACCACTAGCACTCACAGATCTCCATTCTATTTTTACAAGACTCACACTATATATTTCTTCATCCCTTGCCATGGGGTATTCAAATTAGGACCATCCTTCCTAAGAGTGACTCCCCTTCACACTGCAATGTTTGAAGCCAGTCATGGTTAGATGAATGTATAACCACTTTCCCAACTCACAGTTCTGCCTTAACAGTGCTTACACAGTGAGCAAAAACAGACTAAATCCTGTTAGCTTTTGATGGCATCCTTTATCATGTACTCTTTAGATCCTGACTACACAAATTTCAGCTTTACTTTCATCCCCATAATGGTTCTCTTAACTCTTTAATTTAATTGGGGCTGTAGTCCCCCTGCATATTCTTTGCAATCACACATTTTAATCACAATTTATAACTAAAGAAACTGTTGTTCTCATGGCACCTAATTTACCAGATGCATACCTTGCTAATGAATAAATTGCATACTATATGTCCTTTTCAGATCTCAGTGAAGCATCCAGATACAAATCACCCAGACACATATGTGTTAAATGCCCATCACTTATGAGGAAATATGCCAATTAACCCTGCCTACCATTCTACCATTGAGAAGTCAAGTACAGGCCACTAATACATTAAACAGTACGTGAGAAAATCAGTGCTGCAAGCTGTGTGTGTCTTGCAAGCTAGAAAAAATATATATTTTAACCTTTCAACATATGCTGGTTAAAATATTGTAGGTTACCATGCATCTCAAGCAGCCAGATTTCTCTATAACCACATAGTTCTTCCCACCAATCACACATAACAGATGGTGAAATATTTGGAAGCAATCCCAGTCAAAAAAAAAAAAACAGCTGCAACCAACACGGAAAGTCCCATACAATAATTTTTCTCACCCCCAAACCATATTTCCATTATTAATATTCCCCAGATTGTGCTTCCATTTGGGAATTAATTTCCTTATTGCTTGCATTTTGGAGTTGTAGCCCTCCAAGACTGTTCTATACTCTATGAGTATGCTTCCTTATGCATTTGTCAATCTAAAACCATTTTTAGAAACATCAGAAAGGGCTTCATAGACATCACTTTAGATTTTTGGAAGGTCTTTTAATTAGTTTGTGTTCTGCTCACTTCTCCCCATCCCTTGCTGGGAGTCCATGTCAAGCTCTCTTGTCTGAAGATCAGACACTGCAGTTTCCAAAACTAAAGAAGTATTAGCATCAGTTGGGTAAAACACCAGAAAGATCATTTTGAATTTAAGTTATTTTCCCCGCAGAACTTACTCGCAGGTAAGAACGTATTCCTCTGTTGTCTGGCTATCCCAGAAAAATCATGATCGACATAAATTCTTGTATGGTCAGTTTTTAGTGCCTGTCCTTTTTGCCATAGTTAAGAAAGCACGTCCCCCTTCTACTCAAAAGTCTGAAATATTACTAGGATTGGCTTGAACATTCTCGTAGCTAAGGGACATGACAAGAACACCCAATGTGCTCTCATTTTTTAGTTCCTTCATGGTCAGCCCTGACCACTTGCTGATAAAACTTGCACAATAAGTCCCCTCATTTTTTTTTCTATTGGATCACTGAAAATGACAGGTTTTCCTTGTGAAAGCAGTCTTCAGCTCAGCCAACTTCAGTTTGATTTCTTGTGACATTTTTTGTTTTATTAGCTTTCCCTTTATCTATGTGCTTAGTTTTTTTAAGCACTGTAGTCTCATCTGTGCTAGAGGACAGTGTCTGTTCTATTTCCTATACTTTTATCATTTGTCTTTATGCACTCTTTCAGACTCCCACTTACCTTAAATAATACTTAATAGGTTCATATGTGTGCACTAGGCTAACAACCAATTTGGTCTTTTTAAACCAAGCCATGTATCACAAATCTCTGACAAGTTCTGGTACCTTCTGCAGTGTAAGTAGGAGCTTGGATGATGAAACATTTACAAGCATGAACCTAAGATGAACCACTTACAGGTCACCTGTATCCAGTAACAACATAGGTACTAAACCAGGGGTGAATTCCTGTTCCCTGTCCAGTTGTCCAAGTTACACCTGAACTGGGTTAAGGAAGAACTCTGCTTCACATAGACAGGGGACCTGTTCTGGAGAAGGGATAGTCTCTCCATCAGGTCCAATTTATATCACAGTCAAGGTTTAAGTCTTTAGAACAGATAATTCTGGTGCTGTTTGTTTTGTGAATATGCAGCAAGTCCATTAGAGTGGGGTCCAAAGATGCCTTATACAGCAGGCAAAAATCTCTCCTCAACAGTTTGTAGGGGGACATCATACAGGATCAAGGCTTTGAGGCTGTCTGCACAGGGCATGTTATTTATGCGTTGTATTCTTTTAGTAAGGAACCTCTGTGAACTTTCCAGTTGTTGGATGTGCCTGGTTATTTACATACAAATGGGGCAATATACTCAAGAACAGGTCTGATGTCTGCAAATACACTGGAACAATGACCTCCTTGGATCTAGATGTCATACCTTTGCTTATAAGTCACAAGACATACAATAATTTCCTCACTACTGTAGACACCTGATTGTCAAACGGTAGATTACTGTCAATGTGTGTCCCTAACTACTGGGTCAACTGTCAGGGGTATGTTGTCAATATGGTAGTTAACAGAAGTATCTAACTTCCTGAAGGATACTATTATGCATTTCTTGGCATTTAGTTTTAGTCCATGACTCTGACACCAGCTATTTGTCTGTGTCAGTCCTATTTGGACAACATTAGTATCAGTGTGGGATTCTATGACTGCTCCTAATTTGTAATCTCTAAATTTGTTCAGCCAGAGGCCTTTGACATTGGCTTTGACTTCAAAGAAGCAGATGACAAAAAGGAGTGGTGCCAGGACCAATCCCTGAGGTGGTGTCTGGCCTCTTTGTAGAGCTGGACTACCCAATTCCAACTTCCTGAGTCCTGTCTGTAAACCAGCTGGCTATCCATCAGGTGACATAAGGGTTTATACCTAACCTATTGAATTTGTCAACATTACCCAAGTTGGGTATTGTGTCAAATGGCTTGGTCAGGTAGGCAGTGTGAACCATTCTTCCATCAACCATTGCTTTGGTGACCTTCAAACTTGGATGGGTACAATGTCTGTGGGTTTCCTATGTCATTATTATTTCTATGGCAATTCTTTCCATGGCTTTGCATATGAGACCAGTGAGACTAATAGGCCTGTAGATGGCCCACCTTTGTGCAGTGGGATGATGATTCCTGTTCTCCATTTGTGAGGTACAGAGCCTTACATCTGTGCAAATGTTATTCATTTTTATTTCCATAGTGGTCCAATCACTCTTTTCCAGAAGAGACACTGTTTCATAGGATCATAGGGGGTTACTAGGCTAATAGCCCTGGGGCCCTTACAAGCTTAGCCAAGAGTTTATCCTCAAAAAGAAACCTCGGTCAGCACCTGTCGTCCCTGTCAGTGAGGGACACAGGTGGAACCCCTGAGATGAATTTGTGGTTTCCCATACACTCATTAAAGTTGCACTTGAAGAGGGTGAGAAAGGTGCTCTGTTTGACGTGTATGGGAAGTCTATTCCAGACATGGGGCAGCCTCTGGGAGACAAACCTGTCTCTCCAGCAGACTTTGTTAATGTCACATATTAGGTTCATGCCTTTTGAGCAGGTAGTGCATGAGGAGTTAGACTTATGGATATGGAGCATCTCTAGTAGGGCAGGGTCCAAGATTGCCTTGTAGGTGAGACACAGATAACCTCTGAGCAATCTGTGTGATACTGAGTAGAGTAATAGTGATTTGAACCTGTCTGCATAGGACAGGTGTTGGGAGGCCATGAATTGTCTTTGTGAGGTATTTCACTGGCCTTTCCAGTTGGTGCAGATGTTTGGAGAGGTACATCCCAAACGGGGTGTTATACTCAATTATTGGTCTAATGAGGGAGGAGTATACAGAGGTAATACCCTCCTTTTTTTCTGGATGCAATCCCTTTACTTATGAGATTAACCAAGTAAAAGGCTTTTCTGACCACTGCTGCTACATGATGGTCGAATGTGAGGTTGTTATCCACCTGAGTGCCCAGGTCTCTCACCACAGGTTGTGTGAGTAGGGGATTGCCGTTGATGTGGTAATCAGTAGGGGTCGTGTTTTTGCCGAATGGTATGATGATACATTTGTTGCATTTAGCTTGAGGCCATGACTTTGGCACCAGTCATTAGTTGCTGTGAGATCCTCTTGCAGTATGTTAACATCATTTGGGGAGTCAATGACAGCACCCAACTTACAGTCGTCGGCAAACTTGGTCAGCCACAGGCCTTTTGTCTTTGCCTGTACCTCCAAGAAATAGATGCCAAAAAGTAGGGGTCCCAGGTCAGATCCCTGGGGAACTCCACTAGTGACAGGTCTGCTATCAGAGAGGAGGTGCCTATTTTGACTTTGAGGGTCCTGTCGGTGAGCCAGTTGGCCACCCACTGATAGGGATTTATGCCAAGTTGTATTAGCTTTTCAATGATGCCTGAGGGGTGGATTGTGTCAAAGGCCTTGGCCAAGTCAAGGTAAGCTGTATGTACTGACTTTCCCTCATCCAGGGCCTTGGTGACAGTCTCAAAGTCAACCAGGTTCAACAGGCAAGATCTGCCCTTGACAAACCTGAACTGGGTGGGGTCAAGTGCTTGGAGATTGCCTATGTCTTTATTTATGAGATCCATAATAATATGCTCCATGACTTTACAGATCAGACTTGTCAAGCTAATGGGGCGATAGTTTCCAGAGTCAGTAGTGGCACCACCTTTGTGCAAGGGGTTGACAATAGTGGTTTTCCACTCTGCTGGAATGAAGCCAGTAGTTATGTTGTGGTTGAATAGGGTGGTCAATGGCGAAGCCAGTTCTTGCTGGAGATGGTGCAGAATGCATCCTGGGATATTATAAGGTTCCATGTTTGCTGGTTAACTGATTCACTGGTCATGTGCTTTTCTGCTTTCTTCTCATTCTTTCCTGCTATTTTCTTATTTCCATTACTATTTTCTTAGACCATTCTAAATGTTTCGCTGGTGATCATGAACAGGTTTCTTCCCTTCAGTACTGCACTTAGTTATTGGTTTTACTGGTTTCTTTGGTTTCTTTTCTGTCTCTGGCTTTGGAGCTTACTGTTTTATTTCCTACTCATGCTCTGCTATATTGGAACACAAGAGCTGGAGAAATATTAATATTTTGTCTCCTTCATACACATCTGCACTCTAAAATGAACACAGCCCTCACTATTTATTTATTTATTTATTTGTTTATTTATTTAATGTTTGTTTACTGGGAAAGTCTGACATGGAACAAGCCAATTTTCAGTGGACACCCAGGGAAAAAAGCTCCAGACGCATTTCTCTAGCCACAATGTCTCACGCTGAAGAATCTTAGGGAATAATGTCAGAGAATCAGCACCCAAATCATATGTCACATGCCTCATCATGGCAATTCATTTGCACCAAGCATGACAACCTCAGAAAATATAGGTACTGCATTATTATGGTTCACAACGGCACTTTAATATGTGAAATATGACAGTCCTCAATCCCTTTGTATGCTGCTAAGAAATCAGCACTGATGTGCCTCTATGTATGGCTGGTTAACTATGGAATTACAGTCATCCCACATCCCTACCTCTACATGGTCTGTATTATGAGAATCATTGACTACAGTTCTGTAAGATGGTTAGTAGGTGTGCTCACCTTCCAAACTGAGAGATTCAGAAACAATAATGAGTTGAATCTTACTTAACATAAAGATCTCATCCAACCAAGTGAATCTGAACAATATGAACATGGTGACAGGCACAAGCCTCACTGTGCTATGGAAGAAAACCTGGATCTTGTAGTCTGATACCTACAAATAGTGACCTGCTAATGAAAGCAATACTTCAGAAAAATATATCTGATTGTATAAGGTAAGTGTTACTTCTTACAAGTCCATTCATTTGTAGTACAGTTGCTTTTAACTGCTATTAAACCTTTTGACAATAACATCTATGTTTGGCAATACTTTTAAGTGGCTTGAACAAGATTTATTGAGCAGGGGATTGCAAGCATACAACAATTACTTGGCTGTAGGATTGTTAAGCAGGATACAGACACACCTATGAGTACATACTCAGAGCACTATTAAATACATTTTACTGTTGTATACACTGCACATATCTAAGCAGCCAAAATATTTGTGATAGTGATAGGGACAATTGTGTGTCCTTGGTCAGTTGCAATTTTATGAGTGTTTTGTGGGGGTTATGTGCTTAGTAACTCTAGATGCCTGAAATTACTTAAATCACTTAAAGAGTGTGGATACAGATATATGACTGTCAGGCACAAAAGCATCATGCTAAGTGGCTAAGGAATATACTATTCATTAGGATTTCTAAGGAATATGCAGGAACAAGGCTGTTAATTCCACTGTTTCTATACCAACACAGTAATGCCTAAAATCAAGCCAAGCAGAAATACAGTAATGCATCTGCAGGGATATCATCCACATTGTTTGTGTCTTTTGGCTTTTCCTGGTTAGGGGTCGCAACAGCGGAACTCCGGTCCACTAATGATTGGTAGTGGATTTTTACGTACCGGGTTACCAGCCCTGATGCACAACCTTCAATGAAGGCACGCCCCATTCACGTATGCCTCCACACAGAAGACGCTCTAGCTGAGAATCGAAAGGGACAATGTCTTGCTATGGGGTGACAATGCTACCGCAGCACCACCACCGCAGTGTATGGATATCATCCACATGTAATGCCAAATTCTCAGATGCAGAAAATAAGGTGCTAATCCACGCTTTAATTTCCATGGCTGTTGGCTCTTTTCCCTGCATGCACCTGATCAGCCCTACCCCAACCACACCTGGAAAGAAACTGTAACCAATATTAATGCAACTGGTGGGTATGACCACAGTTATGAAACTGCACACCACAGAGCCACTGATATGATATGGGGTTATCAACAAACAGCACATCTTCTGGCATGGGAATATAGGGCAACAGGTGGGGGGACTGCTGAATGTACTACCTCTCACAGTGCTAAGAGATCGAGAGGTACATGTGATATGTCCAGTGCAACTCTTTATACAGCCAGTTCTCATTGGCAAGAGTGGGTACTGGATGCTTGCCTTTTTTTGCCATGCATGCCCTGACCTGATGAGTAGACCAAGTCATGCAGCTGTAACTACTGCTGAGACCGTGTCTCTACAGACCCCATATTCACACCACCACAGCCCCAGCACATCACACACCATCACTGGCACCATCCCTTATCAACATTAAAGGCCCCCCATTACAGACATTTCACAGAAAATCACTTTTTACTTTCATGCTCCTCAGCATTCACTCTCACACTTCCCTGTGAAACACCTGCATCCTGTGCTCCCTTCTCCACCTCTGAAAATGATGACATTGTTGCTTGGGTTGCCTATGTCTGATGCACAGCATGGCCAACCTATGCATAAGTAAGCACAGCTGATTTTGGTTTTGCATGCATAATTTTTACTGTAGTGTATCTGGTTAACTCTTGTATACTATGTTTTAAAGCTATATGCAAGTCACTGCATCTTTGCTTCTGCCCCAGCATAGTGTGCCCGCCTGTGTCTTGCTTGATCATTCCCTGCTGCTGGCTCCTCCTCTGACTCAGTTTCTTCCACTTGTGGTGGGAACTGCTGCTCCTGTAAGTACAAAACTTGCTCTAAATGCTTCCTAAGTATACTGTGGTGTAACATTATACACAAAAAAAATATTTTTGCACATGTTGCAGGCTCACACTGCAGGGAACCACTGGATGAATTTAGACAGCAAAAGTATGTGTTTCTTGTTTGCAAATGTGCATGGTTGTATCCATGCCTTGTTTGCTTCTGTGGATTTCTTATGGGTGTCAGGAGCCAGGGTTCTAGGATACATACAGTATCGCCAGGTGACAGGTGTGTCACATATGGAAGTCATGATAATTGCTGGAATAGTTTGCATGCATGCATACACACACACACACACACACACACACACACACACACACACACACATTGCAGATGCTACACAGTGCATTACAGACCACTTGGCAGTTGATGGAGTGATATCCTTTGTGGTTCTTATACCGCCAGTACCTCAGGGAAATGGGCTATAGCATAAACATTCTACATGGTACAATCTCTGTCCTCTGAGGTACATGTGAACCACATATGATCCCCCTGCATGGTGAAGCATAACAGTGAGAAACTGATGGAGTATTCCCAAGACAAATGCCTGTGATACTCCCACTGTGTCAGCACTAAGTTCTCTAAAAGCTGACTGTAGCTAATATTTGTAAAGCCACACATACCTTAGTACCTACTGGGATAGGTAGTCCAGCAGACAAAACCAACACAGGTCCACAATTTCTTGAATGGTGCCCCTATTAACACTATACCAGTCTACAATGTCTGTGCCAAGGAGTCCGTAAAATATTAAGTGAGATCAGATAACTCTGCACATCTGGGGGCAACGTTCTGCAACATCAGCATTGCAGTAGCAGTAAGAGCCTCTTGCAGATATAAATTTACTATAGCTATGGCAACCCCTAACATTACTTAGCAATTCACCCACTCTGAACACAGACTTTCAGCTGGGTTCAGATATACAGTACATGCAACTCCACTTAGCAGTATTTGTACATCTCTGAATCACTTTATCATTTTGTTTGACACCATTATCATACAAGGAGATGCCCTTTTTAAAATGTTGCTTACCATGTTACTAAATGGGCATTAGCATACACCATGTTGCTTGGCATTAACATGTCACACAGCTTCTTTTTCTGAATTGCCCACATCCTGTGTACTGCCATTCATCATGTAGATTTACTTACCACAATACAGAAACATTTTCTGAATCTGGCCCAATATTTAAAACTCTTGTCCTGGATAGATACTGCAGTTATGAAATATAACTGAATAATCATTCAAAATTAATGAATTTAATTCTGCATTTGCACTGAAGCATTAATCATTTTTGTAATGAGTATAGTAATTTAGTATTTTTGTATAGCATTTAATATTTTATATATTTATATATTTCAAACATCTTTAATAAATCATTGCATTTTAACTTGTAATATAGGTTTAGAAACATTAATAGAAAATAAAAGAAAACAAGCTGTAATAACTGTTTTGATTCTTATTGCCATGCAGTTTACATGTTTTTCTTCAGGTCTATATTGGATGATCGAACTTTCAAAAGTTCGACTGTCATATGGTCGACACCATATGATCGAATTTTTGAAAGTTTGACCATTTTAACGGAGATCTCTGTACAGGACGGAATGGGAAGATTTCCCTTTTCTGCACTGTAGTATGATCTCAGAGTTGGCATATTTAAAGAGCGGGGGGTATGGCAGGCACAGCCCCCCATGTGGGGGGTGCAGGGGGGCTTTCCCCCCTACTTAAAATGTTTAGGTAGGTTATTTGTGTAGTTTATTTTTTTTATTATATTTTCAAACTTTTAAAAGTTCGATCATATGGTGTCGACCATATGACAGTCAAACATTTGAAAGTTCAATTATCTAATATAGACCCTTTCCTTCTAACAATTTTCATACACTATGACATTACATAAGTTGACCAGTTCCCGCCTTTCCTTAAACTCACTCCTCCTCCTCCTGATCATCATTCTGCACATATTGTTCCTACAAATTCCATTTATTTCTATGCAGTTTGTTCCTTCGTTTTTCTAAAGATCCTTCTTCTTGCTCTTTTGTATCCTTTACAATATCCGCAACTTCATTTAAATTCCTAAAACATTTTGATTTTCATTTTCTTGTAACTGCTGTTTTATTAAACTTATTAAGGCCTTACTATGTCTAGGCATTTCCAATCCTATATCCCAGCTTAAATTCCCCAGCTTTTCGGTTAAACTGCCAACTCATTGCATTTCCAAAAATGTGTTTCAGATTACTTCTGTCTTCCTGATCACATTTCCTGTAATTGCAGTCTACATAAGAAACAATCATCCAAAGTCTACAGATTTAATTTGATATATAACTTGAAGTAATCATTTCTTAGTGGTTTAACAGGTACAACAAAACAATGAGAGCTCAGTAACTGATGCTGGTAGGCAGTTCCTTCCCTCTCTGAGTTCCCTGCTTCAGAAAGAAGCTAGGTTATCTTGTTCCTGGACAGTTATCCCATCTGCTACTGCCCTCACCTCTTAAGTTGAGAAGCTGAGAAACAAAGAAAAAAAGTCTAAAGTTGAGAACAAAAAAAAAAACCTGCTTTGAAGTTGTGGCAAAATTCTTCCTGCTACAAATGACTTGCTACAATTAAAATACCACATGTGAAGCTCTTTAACTGTGACCACAAATGCAGTATCAGCATTCATTTCTGAATATTAGTACTGCACTAGCACTTCATTGGCAACTGCTGATCATGCAACCTAATATATTGTGCCCAAGGCAGCCAGCCTCTTTGTCTTATCTGTGCTCTACTTTGCCCGCTAGACATTTTCCATTACCAGTGATGAGCAATGATATATATCTTTTGAGCTGTGTCAGCCTAAATTCATATTGCATTTAAAGTCCATATAACCACAGAGAACATGCTCAAACCATAGTGCTTTGCCACTAACTGGTAAGTTTTATACAAACTGACATACATACACACAAACATATATGTGATCTATACTGAATCATCAACATGCATGGCATCAGTGATTCAAAATATCAGAATTCCAACCATTATCTTTATTTTCTGTGAAAGCTGACATTACAGAAAAGTATAACTGTTTGGTTGATCTTTCAGGCAGCAAGTGTATTGTACATGCATTTGTTAATGCACTTTTTCTTACATCATAAATTATATAATAAATAAGACATTCTGTAGAAAATCATGCATACCAGCCTTAGAAGCTGCATTATGCTCTAAACATTGGTTTCAATCATTTCTAATAAAATTATCACTGCTATAACTAGAAAAACTGCAGAAAAACAAACATGGATTATAAATAATAGAACAGTCTTAAAGTCAGGTCTTTAATGACATCCATAAAATATATATACAGAAAAAGTGCACTCTGTGATTGCTTTTACTGCATATTTATATTTCCAGTAATAACTAAACATACTGGAAATGAATCTTACAGCACTATACAGCAGATGTTGGGACTTTCAACATGCTATTGTTGCAGCTCTTACAGTTGTGATGGCATTGCTATATACTCAATTTATAGCAATTACATAAACATATGTATATTTATAATGTGAGAGACAGACCCATGTGTAATTTTATAAGTATATACATATTTGTGTACTTGAGTGTGTATGTAAGTTTGTGTGATTGTGTATATGGGTCTATGTGTGTATGTGTGTGTGTGTGTGTGTGTGTGTGTGTGCTTGTGTGAATAAATTAGTTTGTTAGGAAATAGAAGTAGGTATATGTATATATATATATATATATATATATATATATATATATATATATATATATATATATATATATACTGATATCATCATATGTACAAAATGTATAGCAGTCAATATGCAAAATTATTATAGGAAGACTCCATTCAGGATCAAAACTCATCTTCTGAGCTGTCGGCCAGAAGCATTACTCTATCTTGCATGCTGTTGCATTCTCTCTGTTATAATAGAAAAACAGAAAATTAATAATGTGTAGCAATCTATAATTCATTATTGACAACAGTATGATTACACAAAAATCTATGCTGCCAGAATTTTTCCACCCGTCTGTTTAATTCAGTTTGATTTTCACATTTTAAATGTCTTTGAGTTCACTGGATATTTTCCTTTCTCAGTGGCATGAACACATCATAATGTGCATGTAGGAATTTTGAACAGATGACTCCGAAGTGAGGCACCTACCTTAGAAGCAATGATTGTGAGCACATAGAAAGTTTTACTGAGTTCTCTATAAAATAGAATGACACTAGTTTCTCAGTAGCACTGTAAACATAATAACATAAACAACATACTAAATGGTTATTAGACGTCACTCGCCATTCCTTTTGTTTAAAGATTATACATAATCAAACAGATCTGATAAAAAAAAAAACACTATACCTTAGTCCAAGATACATGCACTAAGAATACAAAATAATTCTGGTCCTCCATTAAAAATTTTTAAATACAGGCCACCCAAACAACCACTACTACTGCCTACCATATCAAAACTATTTCTAGCCAACTCAACTCACACTTCATATATTTAGCCACCTCCATCATAAACAGCCATCTATGTATACCCCTTCTCCAACTCAATACAACTATAGTCAAAAATCCCTGTCTCCCACATTAGCTCAGTTCCCATCTCCACTATCAAAAAACTACTTCATAGGCTAAACCCACTACACTCACTGCTGTTAATCTTCCCTCAGAATGCATCAGCATGACTGCTGACCCTTTAGTATACCCTGCCTCTATCCTCATAAACAGATCTATTCAAGAAAAATATGTAGCCATTATCTAGAAAAAGTCACTAATTATTCCCTTACACAAAGGAGGAGACACCACTGAATTCTGTAATTACTGTCCTATAGCCATTTTTCCCCATTATCAAAAATCCTTGAAAAGCATTTGTAGAGCTCATTTTGGCATAATTTGGTCAGTTATGGAGGGTAGTCTGATAGATCTCTGTTTATCTATCAGGCTAGGAATTTTGATAATTCCATGTTTGATATTGAATTGTTATATTCTTGTTGAAAATATGTTTTATACATTACCTTTTGAGTTTCTTCTTTCAAGGCCTGAAACAGAAATCTTTAATCTCCGAAGTACAAAAATCTCTATATTGTTTGTATCTTTTAATTTTTTAGGTAGTCATTTATCACCATGTGAAGGTGAGCATTATAGGAAATCAGTATTAAATAGTAATAGTAACCTTATAAATCCCTTTATATACATCTATGGAATTAACTTTACTATCGTTAAACACTAATGGTTTAAATAATCCAAGGAAAAGATCAAACTTGATAAGATATGTGAAAATTATTAAATCACGAATAGTCTTCCTCCAAGAAACTAATTTTAAAACTTCTGAAAGAGATATTTGAAAACCTAGCAATTATCTAACACGTGCTCATTCCTCTTATAAAACTGACTAGCGGAAGTAATGATTCTTTTGAAAATAATATTATTAGTCCACATATTATTTACAAATATGAAAACCAAGAGGGTCTCCTCTTTCTTGTTATCCTAAAATTCAATAATAGGATATGGACACTGGTCAATGTCTATTGGTTTCCTGGTACAGGGGTAAAGATTACTAAAAACATCTATAATTCATCATAAACACTTAATAAGGGCAATTTAATATTAGGTAGAAACTTTAAATGTCTTTTAGATAATTCAGATACTACTAATAAGCAACCACCAAGAATCACTTCTACTGCAAAATTCTTAAAAAAAATGGACTGAGTCTCTTAACCTACTCGATGTGTTTAATATAAAGGACATCAATTCATTAAAGTTTTACTACAACATCATAGATTTGGTACCCAAACTAGAATAGACAGACTACTAGTTTCTCATGATTTATTTTTAGAAGTTTCACATTTCACCATATAACCCTGATCTATATCTGATCATGATTACCTTATTCTTAAGTTTCAAACTGATTATAAAAGACTAAACCTCATAACCAGAATTCCATCTTATATAACAAAAATTACAGAATTCAAACCTTGACATATCGGAATTACAGTTTTTTTCTTAAAACAAATTACACATCACAGATTAACATAGTCATGATTTGGAATGCTTTAAAAGTTTAGATTTATGGTAAAATACTCCCATGTTTCAAAAAAAACTTAAAGAATGGGATTCAGAATTACTAAACATTCAATCCTAGTTTCTGTTAGCTAAGTCTAGTGTTTCCAAAAAATACTCCTGATAGCAAAAAGAGAATAGAAGAGCTAAACAAGAAATATATTGATATCTTAATGCATAAGTCAGATATAGTATTGGAAGAATTAAAATTGAACTCCTATGCTTTATCATCTAAACATGTGCATAACTTATGGATGAGGGTTAAAATGTATTCTAAGTCTAATAATATTGTTAAATTATTGCACAAAGGGACAAAAAAGAATGTATCTGACATTGGAGATATTCTAGATACTTTCAAATATCATTATACAGATCACAATAATCCTGCTAATCCTGAAGACAACCTTTCAAATTTAAACCTGTCTCTACCTGATATCAAGCAAATCCCCAGACCTCCAATCTGAAATTTCATATAAAGAAGTCACAGATAAAATTAAAAATTTTAAATGTAATAAACCACCAGAAATAGATGGTATAATTACAGAAATATATAAACGTTTCCTTCTTCCATCACTTCCCTTTTCCACAAAACCTTAAATGAAATTCAGTCATAAGTTAACATACCTCCATCTTGGAGATATTCATTAATTATTCCCATTCCAAAAAATAATAAGGATCCTCAATAGTATAGTTGTTATAGACCTATTTCTCTTCTAAATAATGACTATAAGATTTTTATGTCTATCTTTGTTGATAGAATAAAAATTCCACTGTCCCATATAATTAACAAATATCAATCTGGATTTATATATAATAGACATACTCATGATAACATTAGAGAAATATTAACTTTTATTGAATTTTTCAGTAGCGGTAATAAAGAAGTACTGATAATAGGCTTAGATATTGAAAATGCCGTTGACTCTTTAAACTGGCATTTTTTTTATTTAAAGTCTTAAATCTTTTTTGATTTTCCTCCTTCCTTCATTTTTCCCTATTAAAATATATGTAAAAATAATATAGCTTATGTAAACTTTGTTCTTTCACTTTGGCCTCTATCCCCTTAACTAAGGGCACCAAGCAAGGTTGTCCTTTGTCCCTTATTTTGTTTGCACTTGCTATTGACATTTTTGCTATAACAATAAGAAATAATCCAAAGATTGATGATATATATATATATATATATATATATATATATATATATATATATATATATATATATATATATATATATATATATATATATATATATAAAACTTATATAATTCTAAAATAATGATATTTACAGATGACATTTTGCTAACATTATCTAATTCAAAAGTAGCCCTATCAGAGTTAGAAACATCAATAAAAATGTTCAATCAATTTCTGGTCTTAAATTTAATAAACTAAAATCTAAATACATGTTAGTAAATAAAAAGAAAAACAAATTAGAAAGATCACATTATTGGAAAACAAGCAAACTCCCTAGATTATCTGGGTATCGTCTTATGTAGTACCATAGAGAAGACAATAGAAACTAATTATAATAATATTATAAGTACAATTAAAACTGTTATAGATAAGTGGAATAAAATATTCACTCACTTTGAGGATAGGCTACAGTTATTAAAAATGATTTTCTCCCTAAAATATTATATATAACCCAAGCTTTCTTTATGTCCCCTGATAATCACTTTATTAAGGACATAAATAAGCTTTTATTTAATTTCTTTTGGTCTTCCAATAGAAATAGAATTGCTTTCCTACATCATATCAGACCATGAATACAAGGGGGATTAAATGTTCCAGATAAAGGAATTTATATTAAAGCTTCATTATTTAAAGTCCTTTCATATTGGGTAGACCCAAGTTATACTTCTACTTGGAAAACTCTACATTTAGCCATTTTACTGAAAGGTGGCCATGGTGGTGCAGTGGTTAACGTTGCCACCTCACAGCAAGAGGTTTTCCGGTTCGATCCTTGGCTGGGGTGCCTTCTGTGTGGAGTCTGCGTGTCCTCCCTGTGGTCGTGTGGGTTTCCTCCAGGTGCTCCAGTTTCCTCCCACATCCCAAAGACATGCTGTATGTGGATTGGACACTCTAAACTGGTCCTAGGTGTGAGTGTGTGCATGTGTGTGCCTTCTCTGGAAGGTTGGGCACCAGGCTGGCAACGTGACACTGTAAAACTCCACTGTTAATCATGAGCGGACAGGTGATCCACTGTGGCAACCCCTAACCGGGAAAAAGATGAAAGAAGACTAAATGAAAATAATTCTTTAGCCAAACTCCCCTTCAAATATCATCCTGATAATTTATGGTTTGTTCTGTTTCATTTTGCAATACAATATTTCTAAACCTTCAAAATTTAACGCTATGAACTTTATCTTTAACAATTTTAGGAAATTTATTAACACTACTGTTGAAATGAAAATTTGGTTTGATTTATTAATGGCTTTCAGTAGTACAAAGAATTTCTCTGACAAAATACATAAAAACAGCTTTATTTCATGGGAAGCCAAAAATTTCAATTGTTAGCAACATTGCATTAAAGAAGTATTAGATATGCAACATATTATGAAAGACTTTGACTTGCTATTCCAAGATTGGTTACTCTTATAAAGTGTATTCATTTACTCTCAGGACCTCTGCAAAATAATTTGTAATTCCTCCTTCAAAGAAACAACCTAAATTAATAGTTTATTTATATGGTATTTTATACAATACGTCTAACACTGACAACATTATTTCAAAATTATATAAAATTTAAATAGACTATAAAATGAAACCACACCACAGATTTTGGAATTACATTACTTTGGATCATTTCCCTTGTTTATCTCAAGAAAATAAATCCAACATTTTGTCTTCTGTCAAACTCACTTCCTGGTTCCAATACTGGAGTATATTTACATGGAAATGTTTACACAGGGCTTTCCTTACATCAGACAAGCCAGGTAAAGTTAGCAAATCTAATAATAATTCTTGTTGAAGATGCTCACTGATCTATAAAGCTGACTGGTCATATATTTTTTATTATTGCCCAAACTTAAAACAATTTTGGAGTGACATAGACATTTTTAAAAGCTCTGTTTTCTGACTTATTTCTGCTAACTAAAGCCTTAGTTTTATTCAACATTAATGATGGTTATTCTTTGGTCAATACTTGCAATTGCTAGAAAATGTATCACCAGGAAATGGAATTTGAATGCTTCTCTACTTTTGGAAGACTTCTTATCTCTACTGAAAGAAACAGTGCTTAAGGAAACTAAGATCAAAGAATTCAGGATTTACCCCAAGGTTTTTGTCAACAATCCTTGGAAGAAAGTTATTTCCCTCAATAAAACTCTTCAAATGGATTCTAACTCTCACTAACGAATCTGTAGTAGGTGTTATTATTTATGTTATTTATTTAATTAGTTAAATATTATTAGCTAGTACTCCTTTAATGTCTTTGTATTGTTTTTCAGGCCAATGTATATATTGTATATAGTTATTTTGATTATTAGTTTATGCTATAAAAATTTATCATTTCATTATTCTATTAATAGAAAAATAAAAATGATTTGAGTAAAAAAAATCCTTAAAAAGTGTATACAGTTCCAACTTCTCAAACACCTCAAAGATAACAACTTCCTCTCCTCTGCTCAGCACAGCTTCAGGCAATATTACAAGTAGTACCACAGCTCTCCTTAATTTTATCCATCACGTCACCTCCACAGGGACTCTGAAATGTTTGCTTCCTGTCCATTCCTTGACTTATTTAAGGCATTTGACACTATAGCCTATCGAATTCTGCTCCATAGACTACCATCACTAGACTTTGACACCCCCTCCCCTTTCCTGATATCATAGTTATCTTTCTAACAAGCTACATACAGTAAAATGGCAGACATAACAATCACCATTATTGGCCATCTCAGCTAGAGTGCCCCAAGACACAGTCTTGTGCCTCATACTCTTTTAAAATTTTTATTAATGACCTCTACACTGCTACTAATGATGTAACTGTCATTCAGTATGCTGATACTGTTGCACTGATAACCACAGCCAAATTCCGCCTAGAACTTCAAGAAAAGTCACAAAAGAGTTTTCTTCTATAAAATCCTGGCATAACAGTTCTTGCCTCCTGCCGAATGCTAAGAAAACCAAGTGATTGCTTTTCACACCAGAATTTGCATATTATACAAACATAACTTCTCCTTCATTTCAACAAACAACACTCCCATTGAGCTTGGACACAGAACTATTTTTTTTTTCAAAACAGGTTTATTGTTTTAACATATAAGAGAAATATCATAACAATTTTATACAAGTAATTAAAAATAGGTATTATTATAATATTCAACAAAACAACTAAAGTATTTACAAAGACATCCACTACAATCAGATCAATTAATTAAACTAAAATACCATGCTATTGAAATTAAAATTTTTTTAACAAATTTTGTAAATTATTCCATACAATAAAATAAGATGTTTTTCTATTTGTTCTAGTCCTAATTGTGTTTATTTCCATATGGCACACTATATTCATAACATTTTTAAATTCATTGAGCGAAGGAGGTGTATCTGAAATCCAATTTCTAGTTATTATTTCCTAGCCACTGCTAGAATAGACCATAACAAGGGAAGCTTAACCTTTTTAACACTTTGAGGTGCAGGTGTGTTGAATAATATAAGAGATTTAGAAATAATGAAATTATCTGTAAAAGAGCCTGCAAAAATTCATTAATTGACTTCCAGTATTCTTTCAATTTTATACAGTCATAAAACATATGAGCCCAGTCAGCATTAATTTCTACATTACATCTCTTACATAGATTATCTTTATTATTTATTTTATTCATCATCAAAGGTGTATAAAAGATCTATGTAAAAATTTCCATGTATAAAGTCTCCAGACAATGGAAGACATAGTTCTATAAGCAGATTCCAATATATATTGTTTATCTTGTTGATTTGGTGGGTCCCCATTAATAGAAGTGAAATAATTCCAGTATGAATCTACACTGTAAAAGTTTCTTGTCTGATAACTTTATGTATGTATGAAAGTTTACCTTTATCAGAAACTTTATGTTGTAAATTTAATATCAAGTAATCAATCAGTGTTGGAATAGATTCTTTAACAGTTATAGACATTAAATCTATTTTATTAATGAGATGTTGTCTAAAGGTCTGAACCTCTAACCAGCAAGTTTCTCTTAGATCAAATTCTTGTTTTAAGAAATCTAGATTTTTAACTTTATTATCAGATATCAACTGATACCAGTACTTTAGATCATTATCTATAGCTAAATGAGTTCCTTCAGAAGTAGATGACAAAAGCATACCCTGAGTATATATTATAGGAAATACAATAAAATTCCATTCCCTATACTTAGGGTGCATGAATATAAAGTTACGATAACTAATAATAATATTTAATGGGTAACAAACCATATGTTTAGGTGTAATAGGTGAAGTACAAAATTCCTTTAGTAACCATAACATGGAGTTATTTACAATCATATTTTTATGTGTTGAGATTTTCATGAAGTGTATACTAATTAGCTCCCAATAATCTTTCCATTTTGTGACATATGACTGATCTATTAATAAAGTAATAACTTTTACAATAGAAGAGATAGTATATAAATTAAAGTCTGGAAAAGAAATACCCCTTGAGACCAGCTATTAGTATGTTTCTTTAATGCAATCCTAGGTCTATTAGGTGCCCATAAGAAATTTAACATTAGTGTGTTCAGTTTCTTGATAATTATTTTTGTAGGTGGAAGTATTATTGATTGTATTAAGTATAAAATCTTGGGGAATATTATCATTTTAATAATTGTAAGTCTCTCCTCCATAGTAAAAACATATTATTCCAGGTATTAAAAGATTTTGTATATTAAGAAAACAGGTATTATAATTATTGTATATAATAGATTTAATATCTTTAGATAGTATTATACCTAAATAAGTTATCTGACCTGAATTGGGTACATATTTAGTAAAATCACTAATGAGAATATTTTTCGTGTATATATAGGTAGTATTTTAGTTTTTCTTCATTGAATATTAAACCAGAAATACTTTTAAAATTCATCATGTTATCAAATAGAGACTGTATAGAAGAATTAGATCCTGCTGATGTAATTAGAACATCATCTGCAAAAGTTGAATTTTGGATGTTGTATTTTCATCTATTTCAAAACCCTCTATGTCAGTACTGTTTCTGATCAAATTAGCCCAAGGCTCCATTACTAAAGTGAATAATAGTGGAGAAAGTGGACATCCTTGTTTTGTACCTTTAAGAATGGGTATTTTTGTGAAACATATGTTCCTACCTTAATATAAGCCAACGTTCCTTTGTATAAATGTTCAATTAGATTTACAAATGCATCCGAGAAGTTTGTGAACTTCATTAAGGTAAACAGATAGTCCCAACTTACTGAATCAAATGCTGAACTTATATCAAGACTAATAAGTGTTAAATCTTTCTTTTTCCTATTTGCAAAATCTATTAATGGTAAAGTTCTTCTTATATTATCAAAAGTATTTCTATTTACAATGAAGCCTGTCTGATCTATATCTATAATGCCGGGAATGATTGTCTTCAATCTATCAGCAAAGATATTCATAAACATTTTATAATCAACATTAAGTAATGAGATGGGCCGATATGAAGAACATCTAGTTGGATCTTTATTAGGTTTTAAAATTGGCGAAATAAATGTATATTGCCAAGATGGGGGGGGTTATTAACTCAGTTTGGGCCAAAATAAAAACCTTATGTATTAATGAATATGTATTTTAGAAAGGATTTTATATATCTCTGGTATAATACCATCATTACCCGGTGCTTTGTTTGATTTAAGCTTATTTATTTGTGTAATAACTTCTGTATATGAAATACTCTTATCCAATAGTTTAATCTGTTGTTTATTAAGCTTTTATTCATATTTGTGGTTATAAACTCCTTTATTTTATCTTTAGGTTCCATGTTAATATTATTATGGTTAATTTTGTGAAAGTGATTTCTAAATTCATCTAGTATTTCTGGTATACTAGAAACATTCTTCTTTTCCTTAGAGAAAAGATTTCTTTGATATGGTTTTGTTTATTCAACCTTTTTGTTTTATTTTTAAGTCTATGTAAGTATTTGGGGCTTATTGAATAAGACAAAAACTTGTATTTCTCTAAAGTTATTTTAACTTTATGAGTTAAAATTTCTTTGTATTTCTCATTTAGTTTGTTTATTTCTTCAATAACTTTCTTGTCCATAATATTTTCTTTATTATTATGTTTATAAGAGTCTAATTTACTTTGAATATCTAACAATTCCTTATCCCAAGATTTCCTTTTATTATTATACCATCTGATACTTTGTCCATATAGATATGATTTTAAGGCATCCCAAACATAAACAATGGAGACTTCAGGAGTGTTATTTATGTCTAAAAATGTTTTACTTCTGAAAGTATATATTCTTTATAGTCTTTTAGTTGAGTTAAGTATGCTGGTATCCTTTTGATCTGAACATTATGAGTATTTTTATCATGAATTCAAAAACAATTGAATTATGATCAGATATAGGACATGAAATGATTTTGGAATTAATTAAATCTGTTACCATCTGGTTAGAAATAAAGACCCTATCTATTTTTGAATAAGTTTTGTATCTGTTAGAAAAAAAGGTGTATGGTAATGATTTTGAATCTATCTGATTATTAATATCATTCAAATGATAAGAATTAGCAAAATCCTTTAAATGTTTTGCATTAGATGTAATTCTTCTCTTTCCTATGGTGGTAGTATCACTTTCATGTAGTATACAATTAAAGTCACCAGCTAAAATAATATCTCCTATAGAGAATGATATGATCTTATCAAGATGATGTTTCACTGTATTAATACCAATTCCAGGTATCCAATATACATTAATTAAAGTGTAAGTCTTCCCATTAATTTGTATTGTAACCATACAAAACATTCCTTTGTCATCCTGATAAGACTTAATGGTTTTAGGAATGGGCATACTTTTATTCCATAAAATAGCCACTCCTCTTTTTTCTGAGTGTGCTCTGAACTAACCAATACTGTATATTTGTTTGTGGCTAGTTTATCAATATCTTTTTTCAAGAGATGGGTTTCTTGTAGGAAGACTAAGTTGGCCTTATGTAAATTAATGTATCTTATTAAGCTTGCCCTTTTACATGGATTATTCAATCCATTAATGTTTAAAGAAATTCCTTTTAAAGATGTCATTTGGCATTTTTAAAACTTAAGAATCTTATGATCAAAATAACAAATAACAAGATAAGTAATGTTACATCTCCTCCTTTAGGTGTACCTTTAAATATAGCTGTATTTATTGAATCTCTTATGGGATTTTGTATAGGATTCAATTTTGTTTGTAGTAACAATGAATGTACAAAATATATTGTGGATGTCAAAACTATATACAAATAACAATAAACAAGTGAAAATAATGTAAGGATTAAACCCTGCATCCAGCCTGGAGTTATAAACTCCAACTTAGAGTAGTATTTACCACTCAAGTTAACCCCCTACCCTAAGCAGCAGTACGTCAGCTACCACCTTATCAATTTAATACTAGTTATATTTAACTGAAGTTAACAGTTTTCAATTCAATTATCTAGCAAGACAAGACTACACATTTGGTAAAACAGCATCATATAAACTAAAATAAACCTTTTTTTTTTTTTTTTTTTTTTTTTAAAAACTGTTCATACTACTATATACATCCATGTAATATAAAACACTTGTATTCAAATAGCATTCAAATAATCTTGATGTTAGAAATCAAGAGGAGAGAAAAATAAGTTCTAACATTCATTTAAATCAAAAACTTTGGCTAATATGATTCAGACATTACATATATTAGGATGCATCTATTTTCTGTCATGTAAATACAGTTAACAGCTTCCAAAAAAAACCTTGAATTGCTTGTATATGAGCATTTACTCAAACTCATTATTGCCAATAGAATAAAATATTGTATTCATAGAAATTGTTATAAATCATACTTCATAGTTAAGCAGATTCTCAGAAACATTTATATACATATCTACATACACACATATACACATATACATATATATATATATATATATATATATATATATATATATATATACATGCATACACACACACATACACACACACACACACACACACACACACACACACACACACACACACACACACACACATATATATATATATATATATATATATATATATATCTGATCTCACTGAGTTGTATCTTTACTGAGCACCATCTTACATTGCTGTCCCTTCAATAAATCTGTCTGCTTTATACAAAATAATGCACAGCAAACACATTTTAGTAACCAGATTTTACAAACATGCTATACTACTGCTTTAAAATATATCACATGACAATTTCTTCCAGTATAGAGTTATAAAATTATTTATGCTTGTCAATCAGATGAATTAAATGAGTTATAGTAATGTATATGTTTGGGACATAGGTTTTTAACACATATTATTAATCTGTTATTCCTGTATCTGTGATGTGTCAGTGTGATATCTAGGTCAAAGGTGAGACCAGCTGCTTTCAGCTTCTCTGTGAGAATTCTGAGAGTTGAAGCTTTTGAAGTAGCTCATGGACACTGTGCATGAGACAGCCCACATCCCAGATTGTCCCTCTTAACATTTTGGCGGGAAACTTATTAAAAACTAGTGACAAACATTCATTTAGCAGTGTAAATGCATCTAAACATGACAAAACCTTCACAATGCATTCTACAGGTTATTACAGACTCTATGTAAGTGAAATCAAGCCCAAAATTATTAATAAGTAACAAAACTCAACATTTTTGTCCCAACTCAACTCCTATGCAAATCTTATTATTTACTGTGTCTATATGATCAAAAGCATTTCTATATATTAATAAAGAAAAGAAAAGAGAGTAGAAAGTAAAAGGGTGTAAGGCAGAAATAAAAAAATGTAAGAGAAAGCTATAAGAAGTATATACAATAGAATGTTACTTACTGTTTATATTAATAGAGTTAAAAATAAAACATATTATTTACTATTATTTAGTTCTAAATATTATTAGTTAAAGCATGACAGATTATTTACAAACAAGCATAAACAGTGTAATCAAGAAAGTATAATTAGGAATAGCATTTGAAGAACATATAAACTTTTAAAGGGAAAAAAAAAATGTATCAAATTACTGACCTTATTTTTCCTCTTCAGAAAGAGAAACAAGTTAAATCACAGCTTGCCATTAGATCTCTAGATATTTTGACTAGTTATTAAACAAAACATTTCTTTGCACACAGAGAATAACTTTGATTAAATCCTTTTCAAAATATGTGTTGCTTCTTGGAAATGCAGGAACTATATTTAAAAAGATTAATAATAAAATAAAATGATGAGAGAGAAAAAAAAAACAGTACAAATCATTTGTTTTTAGTCTCTTCTTCTTCTCTGAAGTCTTCCATGAAGTTTCAGTTGCCAGTCTCTTTAACGAAGGACTAGCCCATTCCATTTCTTCTATTTTTTCCAAAATCTTATTTTTTTTGATAAACAGTAAAGCAGAGTCTAAGTCATCGAAAATTTTAGGACCATCAGGAAGGAAGATTTTAAGCTTGGCAGGAAACAGAAGGTATGTTTTAAACTGTGCTTTTTAAGCTCCCTTATTAGTGGCAGAAAAACTTTTCTTTTAGCTAATACCATGGAAGAATAGTCATTGTCAAAACGCACAGTTGTTTCATTAATCTTAACAGGAGCTTTAGCCCAAGCAGATTTAAGAACCATCTCTTTATCAAAAGATGAGAGAAATCTAACTATAACTGATCTAGGATAGTTTTTGTTAGAGTTAGTATTAGCTATAGATCTATGTGCTCTTCGATACCAAAAGAGAATGCTTCTGGTAAATCTAAAGTTTTAGGGAGCCATGTTGTTAAAAAGAAGTAATATTGTTACCTTCAATATTTTCTGGCAGTCCAAAAATCCTAATGTTATTGCGCCTAGATCTATTTTCCAGGTCATCCAGCTTTGTTTGTAAATGTGTATTTTGTTTCAGCAGAAACTCAATGTTGATTTCCTCTTCTTGTATTCTATTTTCCATGTCATTCACAGCTTCTTCTATGCCTGTCATCTGGATCTTCTGTTGCTGCAGGTCCATATGTAACAAGTCTATTTGTTTTGTAGTTTTTTCTATGAAAGTGTCTATTTTAGTATCCATTTTATCCATCTTAGCAGTAAGTTGCTGGACTATAATTATCAGAGACTGAAGTTCTTTCTTGATGCTGGAGTCTTGAGAATTTGTCTTACTGGAACTCATTTCAGACTGATAAACTGACAGGAAAATTTCCAAAGTAATTTCTGACAGGAATATTATTAAGATTTCCTTTCTTTTTTAGATATAGTTCAAGAACTATATAAAACAAACATATTTAGAAAGAAAATTACTTCAAAAATAATTTTTTTAAGTAATTAATTCCTGTCAATGTAATGAAATTGGTGGAGCTGAAGAAATCTGCTGCTATCCTGTGTTCATCCTTGGCCACCGGACACAGAACTATTTGATGTCATTATAGACAACCACCTAAAGCTAGATAATCACATCCACAGAAATAATGTCAACTACATCATAGCAAACACGTTTTAACTAGAAATATAAAAAATAGCTTCTGTATATGTCCTACCTTCACTACTCTATACACTGCTCCCATCTACGCCAACTTTCAGCAATCTCTACTAACAAAAACAGAACAATCATACCAATATAGCTACATTCATCACTAACCAATTTGCTAAATTCCACCACTGCCTAGACTTAAAACAGAGTGACTGAAACATCTACAGTATCTCTCTATCACCCAGTTAGCAACTGCTCATAATATAATCTCAAAACTGCCCTGCCATCCAATACATACTATAACCTTATACCCATGCACAATCATTCCACTCCACACTTCCTATCAACCATTACTAAAACCCACAACTCTGCTGGTCTAACCTTATACTCAAATTATGTCTCAAAATGTGCAATGCAATCCTGGCACTATCAGACAGCAAACCAATCTGATCAGATTCAAAAACTTGCAAAAACAACTCTTTAAAACATTTAGTTCTGCTCTTGAACCTCCCCAGGTTAGACAACTTTGGCTCTCACACACATACATTACCCCTATACATCTTAACAAAACAAATCCTCAATATAAATTTCTTACTGTCTTCAATACCTTTGCTCTTGTTGCCACATCTACTGTTTTACTTACTCCCTGACAAGTTTTTCCCTCCAGTAAAATTTGACCTTCTACTCCATACCATTTACATCCATCTCAACTTCACTACAATGTTCATTTCTACATCACCTAAACAATATGCACACTACTCGTCTTCTTCTACCTCCTGTCTGTTTTCTACTCATATCCCCATACCTCTTCATGTTTATTTCTCCTACCCATAAATGTAAAATTATTTGACATTTTAAAACCTCACAGTATGTGCTAATTTGGCATGTATTAATATATAATGACTGTGAGTTTCTTCAGTATAGCTGCTTTTCAGTTACTGTATGTACATATTGTAAATTTAAGCTTTACATTTTTCTCTATTTTATAAAATAGCCTATTTTTTAACTTGAGTTTTTCACCCCACCCCCCTCTGAAAAGGGACTACCACCGCACAGTTGCACTAAAGGGGTCTATATTAGAACACTGAACATTCAAAATGTCAACTCTTCTAATATCGAACCCTACCAATCAAAAATACTAAACAGTGAACATTCAGAACAGCAAATGTTTTCCTAGTGAAAAAATTTGCTGTTCCAAAACATATACACACAAAACTAGCACACCAAACAAACAGCAATCCACACACATACACCTAAACTCTTACCCCTAACCCTACACTAAACTATCCACTTACCTTAACCCAAACCCTAACCCTAAGGTCCATCACTATCGCACACTCACCTCACTCGCACCCTAACCCTAACTCACCTACCCCACCCTAACCTTCATGTCCACACAATCGCACACTTACCTGGCCTGTGCCCTAACCCTAACTCACCTAACCAGCCCTAACCCTCATGACAACACAACCGCACACATACCTAACCCGCGCCCTAACCCTAACTCACCTAACCTGCCCTAACCCTCATGCCCACTCAATCGCACACTTACCTGAACCTGAACCGTAACTTTCCACCAGAGCACTAAAAATACTGAAGAAACAGAAACGGACAACAGAATTCTTTCTCTAGGAAAAAATTTGGTTATCTGCTTCTTCGATAATTTCAGCGTTCACTGAAAACGGGTTGATATTAGAACACTCAACATTTTAAATGTTCGGTGTTCTAATATAGACCCCACTAAAGCAGTCAACAAAATCAATAACTAACTAAATAAATAAAATAAATTATGTTCTCCTAGTCTTGCTGAATCTTACAACCACCTCTATACCTACTGGCTTCATCCCTTTGGCTCTCTGTTTTATGGTCTCCTTCTTCTTTTTTTTCATACCTCCCCCACTAAACATGTCCTGCCCGTCTTCTCTCAAAAGCCTATTCATTCATTTATACATACTCTAGGTACCTTCCTAATACAATGTAGGGCTACAGGGGAACTCAAGGCTATCCCAGCACACAAACAGCTGCAAGCCATGTAAGCTTATTCTGAATGGGCTTCCAACCTATAACAGGACATATGCATGCAACCACTCTCACACATTATTCACACACCTACAGGCAATTTTAAGGAAGTGAAACATGAGAAATTCTCCTGTTGTCTGTCTTTGAGTTGTGCACTGAAATTGAAATACCTGCTAAAAACTGAAGAAGGCACACAAGTAATGTGCAAACTCCACACCAAAGACACCACTCTTCCAACAATCACTTTAACAACAAATATACACTACTGAGAGTGTCATAGCCACTCACACATTACTGAGAGTGTTATAGCCACTCGTACATTACTGACAGTGTCATAACCACCAAGCACACATTACTAAGAGTGTCATAACTACTTGCACATTACTGAGAGTGTCACACCACTTGCACATTACTGACAGTGTCATAGCCACTCACACATTACTGAGAGCGTCATAATCACTCGCACATTACACCAGTCACTCATCATCCTTGCTGTAAGCTGCAGTCTCCTTCTCAATATCATCCTCTCACTGCGTATTCCTTTGTAGCTAACAATGGTTTAAAGGGGACACCAGCCTCATTCTTGGAAATGAGTATGTAACACCTCTGGTCATGCTCCCATGCATCTGACTTGTGTGTGTTACTGTGCTGGCACTGTGTCACTGTAGACGTAAGATGCAATAAAAGATACAAAACTGTAAGTCAGTGGTTTATTTGAGTACTGCTTTAGTTTTTGATTCATATATAAATATTAAGCCACACTGCAAAATGTTTCTGCTGTTGATTAATCAACCCCACTTAACAGTATGACTAACATTCTAAAGACATGAACATAGGAACAAATGGCCTTTTTGAAAAGTTATTAATTTGTTTAGCATGTTGACAAGCACATTCTATTAAAACTCAGCAGACTCAGCACAATAGGAAGTGTAACATTTTAAGTTACTCATTTACCATTTCAAAAATATTATTTGAAAGTGAGTTTGGGTAACTTCTCTTTGAAAACATTACCGGCAATAGATACTTTGGAGACATTTTTCCAACTAGACCCACCTTCACAGCGAGGAGAGGTAAGAGCATCTGCGACATCCTGGAACACCCAGCACCTACCATCAGGGATCCCCCAAGCACCTACCCCTGTAGCAGCCCTCCACTACTGCAAACACCTCAGTGGAACAGACAAGTTCATTTGTCCTAACAACAGGAGGCAATTTTGCCCAATGGTCAGAGGAGATTGCAACATGGAGGGCCTTGCCTACAGAGCAGCATGCATCCAATGTGATGCTTTTTATGTGGGGAAAACTGTAAACCAACTTAAGACCAGGATAGCAAAGCACTTACATGACCGCAAATACCTTAAATGAACCAACCAACTGGCTCTTCACATGACTGAAACCAAGGGACACAATGCCTTTAAGTTTCATATTCTGGAACATTTACCCAAACCCCACTGACCAGTAATCATAATGCTCTTCTGGAGCAAAAGAAACTGCAATGGCAGATCAATCTGCTTGCCAGAAAACCACCAGGACTTAATTTTGCGGAGTTCCTCATCCCCGTACTGGACTTGAGGAGGGTCCACTGATTAACTTCATACCACTAAGGTACCACTAACTTTCATCCTATTGTTGTATTTTTTGTGTTTTATTTTTTCATTATTTTTTCATTATTATTTTTATTTTTAACTGATATTTGGCATTGGTGTACTTGAGTCAGATTATTGACCCCTCATTTTGTTTCTGCAAAAAGTTTTTGAAGTTTCTACTTGTTTCCTAAAGCCTGTTGATGCAGTTGTTACAACTTGTCTCTTAAAACTCACCGTACTCCTCCCAGCTCCTTCTTATCCTGCACTCTCAGTCCTTTACCTGTACTCACAGTTCTTTCAGTAAACATCCATTGATCTGCCTAATTTCAGTTCCTCTCCAATTTTATTACATAAGTATTTGGAAGCCTTCCCTCTTGCTAACCTTTTATTGTTTAAATGTATTTTAATATCATTTTCACTGCATTTCCCCTCCATTGGGTTCACTATTGGACACACTTTCCTCCTGTGTTTGCCGGCTACCTACATTTTATACCTTTTATACCTTTTACTCCTTCCCCTAACTGGGAGAACTACTCAAGTATGAACTCCCTGGCCCAACATTTCCTAGAATTTATAAACTCAAATGCCCTGGATCAACTGGTTAACACCCCCTCCAGAGGTGACAACATATTGGACCTGGTCATCACCAACATGGGCGACCAGTGTTCCACACTGGAGGTCAACCCCTCACTGGTTAGATCTGACCATAAACTAATCGCTCTGGATATCCACATTCCACCACCACCCCCGGTCAAAGAACCACTGTGAAAAACTTTTCAAAAGCAAACTTCACATTACTTAAGACCGAGGTGGGAAGTTTCAAAGCCCCCAAGCTAAATAATAACGCTGTCCAAGCTGCAAAATCCTTTACTAATGCACTCTACAGACACATACAAGAATGCATGGATCGTGCTATCCCAAACAAAACCAAGACTCACTCCTCCAAGAAAAGGAAACCAGTCTGGTGGACCCCTGCCATAAACAAGCTATACAATAGAAGGAGGAAACTAATACAGAAAAGAGTAAAATCCCAAGAATGGAAGACATCCCTGATCAGTATCAGCAAGAAAGTACATTCCCTCATAAAATCATCCACGGCTAGCTTCGAAAGAAAAATTGCCATGGACTCCAAAGATAACCACAAGGCATTCTTTAGCTATGTCAAGAATCTAAGTGGCAATTCTCAGATCTGCTCAGAGTTAGTGCAGAATGGCACAAAATGCACTGAACCGACAAATATAGCCAACATCCTGGCAGACAGGTTCAGTGCAAACTTCATCCCCCTCTCACCCCAAAAGGGTCCATAACTATACCAGAAGAATGTAGTGCCCCTGAAATCACAGACACTCTGGTTAAAACAGCCCTTTCCAAAGCCAAAAACACAGCATCAATGGGACCATATGGTGTCCCAGACTGCATCCTACATGAGCTCAAAGATGATGAACTAACCCCTCACCTAAACACACTGTTTAAACTCAGCCTCTCCACAGGCTACGTGCCCACAGAGTGGTGCACAGCAACAGTTATTCTGCTCCACAAAGGTGGAGCCACAACGGACCCCGGGAACTATCGCCCTATAAGCCTGACTAGCTTGGTCTGCAAAGCTATGGAGCACATCATTATGGATCTCATTAACAGAGACATTGGAAACCTCCAAACATTGGACCCAACCCAGTTTGGCTTTGTTAAGGGCAGATCATGCCTCCTAAACCTGGTGGACTTCTTTGAGACAGTTACCAAGGCTATAGTATAGAGAAAGATGGTCCACACAGCCTACCTAGACCTCGCAAAGGCCTTCAACACTATTCCCCACCCAGGTATTATAGACAAGCTCACCAGCCTGAACATAAACCCCTACATCATGAGATGGGTTGCCAACTGGCTCACGGACAGAACCCACATGGTAAGAGTTGCAGGAGCTAGGTCTGACTCTAAAGCTTTTACAAGTGGCATTCCCCAGGGCTCAGTCCTAGGACCCCTCCTGTTCAGCATATACTTCTCAGAGGTACAGGCAAGCACAGGAGGACTATGGCTCAGCAAGTTCAAAGACAACTGCAAACTAGGGACTATAATTGACTCTCCAGCTGACACAGACATCCTCCAAAAGGGTCTCACTGAGACAGATACCTGGTGTCAAACCCATGGTCTCAAGCTAAATGCCAAAAAGTGCATAGTCATCCCCTTTGGAAAAAACAAAGTACCCACAAACTACCACATAGGTGGTAGCCCCCTAAATATGGAAGTCGTAATAAGGGATCTGGGGACCCAAGTAGATAGTAACCTCACCTTTGATAATCATATTGCCAAAGTGGTTAGAAAATACTTTTATGTGGCCCACCTAATCACAAAACGGTTTGCATCCAGTTCGAAAGAGGTCATTAGGCCCCTCTACGCATCACTCATCAGACCCGTCATAGAGTACAATGCTCCATTTGGGATGTACCTTACAAGACACCTGCAACAACTGGAAAGACCACAGAAGTTCCTCATTAAGAGGATCACTGGCCTTAAGCAAATGCCCTATGCAGCTCGACTGAAGAAACTCCAGCTGTACTCGGTTGCATACCGCCTACTCAGAGGTGATCACTGCCTGACATACAAGGGCTTGTCGAACACAGAATTGATGGACATGCTCTACCTAAAGAAAACCATATCCCCCCGAGTCACATGCTCCAGGGATCTAAACCTCACCACAACAATAAACAGGATGTGCTGGAGGGATAGATTCCTGTCCCAGAGACTTCCCATGCTCTGGAACAAGATTCCAATCTACATTAGGCAGAGTTCCTCGCTAACCTTCTTCAAGAGAAACCTTGACAAGTGGTTGGGAAACAGAAAATTTACCCCAGGGATCACTTCAATGGCTCTGCTGGACAGAGGCACAGGGAACTAATCTAAGGGGGCAGATTCTAGAACCTGCTGGAAAGCACTAGGAAGCCTGAAACTGATACAAGCACTCAGCTCTCCTTGTCAATAAGGAGAAATAAATTATAGGCACTAAACAGCCTACAATTGCAAAGTACCTTGCAAAGGTAAGGGAAAACAGCTCTTAAACTTTACAAAAAAGCACCTAAACAGGCATGTCCAAGGGTCAGCTTCCGGTGATTTCTCCTGTCCACCTGGTGAATCTGGGCATACTGGGGCAATGCGGCAACTGCCTCATGTACACAGAGAATCCTCTCCTCCTACCACCCAACACTACAACCTGTGAGAGATGTACTTACATAGCCAAACTGGAAGCAAAGCTCTCTCTGGTCAAGATTGTGCTAGACAGTCATGAGGAGAAGGCTAACACCTGCATTACACCTCTAGCAACTCATAGCCCTTTAAAACCCACACCATCAACACCCACACATAGCAACACTAAACCCACATATGCGGAGGCCCTTAACATTAACCTGCCCAAGCAACAAGGACCTCCGAAGCCGAAACGCAAGCAAGCACCCGTCACAACCAAAGTAACACATAGCTCACAACACCAGTGTGCCACCCAACAACAGCCCCTAAGGAAAGACAATGTACCCAACACTTTAGTCATAGGTGACTCTATAGTCAGGCACACTGATGTCCCACTCACCAGGCTGAACAAGGAGAAAATTACAGTCAGCTGCCTGTCAGGTGCCAGGATCCACCACATAACGCATGCACTCAAGTCACTCCAGAACAAGTAGAAATACGATACTGTCATTGTCCATGCTGGAGTGAATGACTTGAGACGTACCTCCCTGGACTACATGAAAAGAGACATGGAACAGCTCTTGGATCATGTGACCCAGGCAGGTATGACCCTAGCCCTGAGTAGCACCCTGCCTTCGCCCAGAATGATACCACAGTATAAGGACAAAATGATTAACTTCAACAATTGGCTAAGCTTCTGGTGTCATACAAAGGGGATCCAGTATTTGTCTGCCTGGGAAGACATGATCGACAAACCACGATGCTTTGCCAGAGATGGTCTGCTCCTGTAACCCCTGGGATTCAGGTTACTGGCTAAAGCTCTTGCCACCCCTATAGTGCCTTTTTTAGGCAAAGTTCTAAGGATAAAACCACCACCGTAACAGATACAAACATGCAAAATCTGAAGGTAATGCTACTCAATGCTATAAGTCTAAACCTCAAAATGCACTCTCTCAAGGCACTCCTAAAAATGGAGAACATCGATATCTGTGCAGTGACTGAGACCTGGCTCAAGGCTCCAGAGACCACCCCTGCAATACTAGGCTACAATTCTTACCACACTTTTCGGCCACAAAACCAAGACTGAAACGCTAAAGTGGAGGAGTGTCCATATTCACCAAGGATATTCACACCTCCAGGCTAGTTGCCCAACATAATGCATCTGAAATTTTCCAGGTGCAACTAACACTAGGTAAGACTGCAATCCAAACTGTAGCTTGCTACAGATCCCCCACCATACCCCAAGATTCTCACTACACCTCCCTAAACATACTGGAAAATATTAAGATACAACCAAATGCCCTAATACTGGATGATTTCAACTACCCTGCCATTAATTGGGAAAACTACTCAGGTACCAACTCCTTTTCCCAACGGTTCTTGGAATTTATAAATTCCAATGCCCTGGATCAACTAATCCATTGTCCCATCAGGGGCTCCAATATCCTAGACCTGGTCATTACCAACATGGGAGACAGATGCTCCACACCAGTGGTTACCCCCTCATTGGTCAGGTCTGACCATAAGCAAATTACCCTTGACATCCACATCCCACCCCCACCCCCCAGTAAGGAAACCTCCTTAAAAAACTTCTCCAAAGCCAACTTCATGCTACTGAAATCAGAAGTGACAAACTTCACAACACCCACGCAGATGGGATCTGGAAGTTTGACTGCAGAATTCTACACTAAGGCACTGTACAAGCACATCCACTCATGCATAAATTGTGCCATCCCAAATAGAACCAAGATGATCTTCTCCAAAAAAAGGAAGCCAAGCTGGTGGTCCCCTGCTATAAACAAACTATACAACAGAAGGAAGAAACTGTTGCAAGAAAAGAGGAAAATCCCAGGATGCAAAAAACTCCCTCACCAGCCTCAGTAAGAAGCCGAGATCCCTCATAAAATCCTCAAAAGCTAGTTATGAAAATAAAATTGCCAAAGATTCCAAAGACAACCACAAGGCATTCTAATAGTTATGTCAAGAATCTAAATGGCAATGCTCAGAGCTGCTCTGAGCTACAACAGAATGGCATTAAATATACTGATCCCAAGGATATTGCCAATATCCTGGCAGATCGATTTAGTGTCAACTTCACCCCCCTCTCACCCCCTAAAGGGCCCATCTCAATACCAAAAGATTGCCAAATTCCGATAATCACAGCCACACAGGTAGAAACAGCACTCTCCAAAGCTAAGAATACAGTATCCATGGGACCAGATGACATCCCAGGCTGTGTACTACATGAACTACAAAATGAACTAGTACCCCACCTAAGTGTCCTGTTTAATCATAGCCTCACCTCAGGCTTCGTGCCCACTGAGTGGCGCACAGCTACAGTTATCCCGCTCCACAAGGAAGGATCTGCCTTGGATCCCGGGAACTACCATCCCATCAGTCTGACAAGCCTGATCTGCAAGGGCATGGAATGCATTATCATGGAACTTATAAACAAAGACATTGGCAACCTTCAAACACTGGACCCCACTCAGTTTGGGTTTGTGAAAGGCTGATCTTGTCTCCTGAATCTGATTGACTTCTTCGAATCAGTCTCCAGAGCTGTGGACGATGGTAAGGCGGCCCACACAGCCTATCTGGACCTCACTAAAGCCTTCAACACCATCCCCCACTCTGGAATTATAGATAAACTTACTAAGCTGGGCATAAATCCCTACATCACTCGATGGGTTGCCAACTGGCTTACTGAAAGAACCCAGACTGTAAAAGTAGCAGACTCCGAATCCAGCTCCAGACAAGTGACAAGTGGAGTACCTCAGGGTTCAGTCCTGGGACCACTCTTGTTTGGCATCTACTTCTCTGAAATACAAGCCAGCACTAAGGGACTCTGGCTAACAAAGTTTGCATATGACTGCAAACTGGGAGCCATTATTGAATCCCCAAATTATGTGGATATTCTACAAAAGGGCCTTACAGAAACAGATGCCTGGTTCCAGAGCCATGGGCTCAAGCTTAATGCCAAGAAATGTATAGTTATTCCCTTTGGAAAAAAACATGTACCCATGAACTACCACATAGGTGGCAGGACACTAAACATCAAAAGTGTGGTGAGAGACTTAGGGACACAAGTGGACAGTGGTCTCACTTTCGATAATCACATCGCCACAACAGTCAGGAAATCCTTCTATGTGGCACACCTCATCACTAAGGGCTTTTCATCCAGAAAAAAAGAGGTTATTGTCCCACTGTACTCACCCCTCATTAGACCCATTATAGAGTATAATGCCCCATTTGGTATGTACTTCACAAGACATCTGCAACAGCTGGAAAGGCCACAGAAATACCTCACTAAAAGAATCACAGGCCTAAAGCAGATGCCATATACTGACCGTCTAAAAAAACTCCAGCTATACTCTGTGGCATATCGTCTACTCAGAGGTGATCTCTGCTTAACATACAAGGCCATGTCAAACCCTGAGCTGTTGGACATGCTCCAATTAAAGAAATCCCAATCCCTCAGAGCCACACACTCCAGGGATCTAAACCATATCATCACAATGGACAAAACATGCTGGAGGGATAGGTTCCTGACCCAGAGACTCCCCATACTCTGGAATAGACTGCCCATACATGTCAAGCAGAGTGCCTCATTGGCCCTCTTCAAAAAGAACCTTGATAATTGGATGGGTGATAGGAAATTCACCTCGGGGATCATGTCAGTCACCCTGCTAGACAGGTGCCCAGAGAAGTAAATATTGTGGGAAGAAATTTCCAGGGAATTGTTATGGCTAGGCTTGCATAGGCCTTGGGGCCGATAGCCTAGTACCAACCTATGAACCTATGAACCTATAAAGCCAACACATTCTGGCTAGGCTTATAAATGCCTTCGGGCAGATAGCCTAGTACCTACTTATGAACCTATGACCCTATGGTGTTTTGGATGGGACTAGAGAACTCCCTCACTCGCACCCTTTGCTTACTTATACATAGTTTTTTTTTTTTTTTTAGAGAGCTCCCTCTCTCACACACCTTATTATACAATATTTTTAGTAGCTCTAACTCACATTTAGTTTCCAACACAGGTCTTCAGAGTGTGCGGTCATGCATGCTTCCGGTTCTTTTATGGGTAGTGGCATTTGGAAGTCTGTTTAACAGATTTCTAAAATTCAACCAATATTTCCCATTAATGTGTTTTAAAAGTTTTTTATGCAGTTGCTAGTTGTGCGGTTTGATTTGGCTCACTAACGATTGCTCCCCTAGCAGTTACAGGCATCTCCCCACGCTCACCACCGCCCAATAGTTAGTCAGATTTATCCCCACTAGGTCTTCCAACCCTTAGTTTTCACCATTTAGCTTTTTACTTTGGTCAGCACATTTTTTTCCCTTGGCTATTAAGGCTTATAAAACTATTCCATCACCAATGCGGCAGATCGCCAGTACCACTAAGATTTTTTAGCCCATTCTTCTTTATATTCAATTGTTTGTTTGTTTGTTTGTCTTTCGGCTTTTCCCAATTAGGGGTCGCCACAGCAGAACTCCAGTCTGTTAATGATTGGCAGTAGATTTTTATGGTGCCAAGTTGCCAGCTCGACACCCAACCTTCAATGAAGGCACGCTCATTCACGCATGCCACTCAACCATATTCAGACTAAATCTAAGGCCCAGGAATTTTTCATATTTTTATAAGTTTTTATAGTTTTTATACTTTTTTACATTTTTCTCATTATTCTCTTCCTATATAAATGATTTGGAGCTGAAGATAATTTGGCCCTGCCCCCACACTACATGGCCCATAGTCCCAGGTTACCGAATGAGAGCTGACTGTTTCCACAATACACCTCCCAGCCCATTTAGATAAGAGTAACATTAGTCAGATGGGTCAAGTTTCAGTCAGCTATTGCTACCCTGCTTCTGTATTGTCTATATACACTGGTCAAACTGAACAGTTTTGATGGCAAATCTTCTGTACTCCTGTGCTAACTCCTTGAGATTATCAGCCAGTACAAACATTCCTCCACCATCCTCACATACAAAAAGGCATCAGCTGCGAAGAGTTACAGCCTCCTGTGTTTTCTATTACTTATTAGACACTGATATATAAGGCTATTTGTTTTTTCTGGATTCTCCCTATTTTTTCCCCTAAGACCATTCCCTCACACTCGTTCTATATTTGCCACCCTGAAGAAGATTTATTTGAAAAGCACTGTCAAACTTCCAGCAACCCCAGGCTGGGAGCCATATCTTAACATCATGTAAGGGGTTCAATACACCCTGAAACAGTTTGTATAAATGTTAAACTACCTCATGGACCCTCACTCCTCACTAAGCTACCCAATATTAGCGAAATCTGAATTTAAAGGCCATTTTTTAAAAGAGTGAATTTTTAAGAAACTTTTATTAACAAAACTGCAAGTTTAGTGTTTTCATTACATTTTTGTACAGGCAGTTTTTATACTTTAACAAAAAAGAAGTTATGTACTCACCATAACATTCCATGTTTGTAGTCCATCTCGCCCTTAATTCGTACACATGGGTTTGGAGCCAATCCTCGGCTCCGACTCAGCCTATTACAAAGGTCAAAGTCTTCTAGTTGGCTTGTGGCTAGGTAGGTATCCCATGGTGCACCAGTATAATCCCCAGATCTTGTTTGCTGCTAAACTATAGAAAGACATAAAAACTATCCAGAAAGAACAATAATAATAAAAGGTCTCCACCTGTTATGAAAAATCCAGATCCTTCCAGGAAGAGGGTAGGAGGGTGTGTTCATAAGAATGAAGGGTGAGATAGACTACATACATGGAAGGTTATGGTGAGTACATAACTTCTTTATGTTCTGTAGTCCTATATTGCCTTCATTCTTACACATGGGACAGTGTCCCTAGCACCTTATTCTTGGGTGGCTCACAGAAAAATGCTCCTGGCTCTACCCCTAGAGGTCAAATCTAATTTGTAATGAGTAATAAAAGTGTGAGGTGTAGCCCAGGTTGCTGCTGCACAAATATTATCAATAGGAACCCTGGCTTGAAAGGCTGCAGAAGTAGACTGGAATCTTGTAGAGTGAGCCTTAGTCTTGAATGGTAAAGGCTTTCCATCGGAAGAATAAATGTAGGATATACAACTGGAAATCCAATTCAAAAGGGTCACTTTGGAAACTGGGAGACCTAATCTGGAGTCAGAGAAGGAAACAAACAATTGGTCTGACTTCCTGAATTCCTTGGTCCGGTGTAGATAGAACCATAATTATCTGTGAACGTCCAACTGATGAAATCTGTATTCTGCTGCATTGGAATGATTGGGGAAGAACACCGAAAGCTCTATAGTTTGGTTCAAGTTATTATGAGAGCACACCTTAGGGACAAAAGATGGATTTGTGCGAAGAGATACTCTATCTTTGTGGAAAATCAAATAAGGGGGCTTGATAGACAGTGCTTGTAACTCTGATACTCGTCTAGCGGATGTGATGGTCACTAGAAACAGTCTTCCAAGACAGAAACTTCAACAAACATGATTGAGCAGGTTCAATGGGTGTAGACGTTAATTTGGATAGGATGAAGTTTAGATCCCATGAAGCTACCGGTTCCTGAAAGGGAGGTCTCAACAAAGTAGCACCTTTAAGGAAGGTTTTACACAATCTGTGTGACATCAGGTTAGACTCATGTTGACCCAAATGAAAATTTGACATTGCTACCAACTGAACCCTAATTGTGGCAGCAGCAGAACACTGGTGAAAAAGTTCAGACAATAATTCCAAAACCACTGGAATGGATGTGGTATAAGATTTAACATTCCTTTCCTCAGCCCAGATAGAAAACCTTCTCAATTTGCTGGTGTATAACTTTCTAGTGGAGGGTTTGTGAGAAGATGTGAGAATGTAGGGCACAGAGGGTGAAAAATCATGAAGCCTGACTAGGGATGGAACTGGAGCAGCCAAGCTGTCAAATTGAGGGTGTGGAGACTGGGATGAAGAGCGCCTGACATGTGTGTCAATAGATCTGGCACTGGGTCCAGAGTCCATGGGTCATCTAGTAGATGAGGCCTGAGAAAGGGGAACCAAACCTGATGAGGCCAGTAAGGAGTGATGAGAATCAATTTGTTTCCCAACAGTTTCGCTTTCTGAATCACCTTGGATATGAGAGGGAAGGGCAGGAAAGCATAAAGGAGACCCAGGGGCTAATCGTGAACAAGTGCGTCTCTCGGTAACTCACCTGGAGGGGTGATAAGGGAAATGTAGCTGCTGCATTTGGAGTTGATCAGACTGGTGAAAAGATTGCAGCAAGGCTATCCCCATCTGCAGAAAATCTGTTCTGCTATTTCCTGCTTCAGGGACCACTCGTGAGGCATCAAGATTGCCCGACTGAGTTTGTCGGCTATCACGTTGTTTGTCCCTGGGATGTGTGTTGCCACTAGAAAGCACTGGGAAGATATCGCCCATTTCCAAACCCTCACAAACTCAGGAACCTCACATGGCTTTCCTGAAAACACTGGAGGGGATAAATGTATCTCCAAACACCATCATACTAGGTGACTTCAATTACCCTAATATAGACTGGGAACACTACTCAAGCCCAAACACCTTAGCCCAAAAGTTCCTGGAATTCATAAACTCAAATGCCATGGAACAACTGGTCACCATCCCCACAAGAGGAGAAAACATACTTGATCTCATTATCACGAACATGGGAGCACAATGTTCAACACCGGAAGTATACCCCTCACTGGTGAGATCAGATCACAAACTAATCTCGCTGGAGGTCCTCATCCCACCCCACCTGAAATAAAAAGACCACAGTAAAGAACTTCTCAAAGCCGACTTCACACTTCTAAAGACTAGTGTGGTCTCCTTTAAGGCCCCGAGCGGGAAAACAGTACCCAAGCCGCTGAATCACTTACAAATGCCTTCTACCAGCACCTACAGGACTGCATGGATAAGGCAATCCCAAGCAAAACAAAGACTCTTTGTACCAAAGGCAAGCGTCCAGTCTGGTGGACCCCAGCCATAAACAAACTCTACAACAAAAGGAGGAAGCTACTACAAGATAGAGCAAAATCCTTAAAAGGTAAGACACCTTTAATCACTACAAGTAAAAAACTAAGAGCTCTCATAAAATCATCCAAAGCAAACTTTGAGAGAAAAATAGCTAAAGACTCAAAAGACAATCATAAGACCTTCTTTAGCTATGTTAGAAACCTGGGAGGAAACTCCCAGATATGCTCAGAACTAGTTCAAAATGTTGTGAAGATTACTGATCCTACAGACATTGCCAACATACTGGCTGACAGGTTCAGTGCAAACTTCTCCCCCCCTCCCCCCCAAAAGGAGAGATATCTATACCAAATGATTGCAGCCCCCCAAACATCTCTAACGTCCAAGTGAGAACTGCTCTCTCCAAAGCAAAAAACACAGCATCCATGGGACCTGATGGTGTCCCCGGCTGTGTGCGCCACGAACTCAACGAGGAATTAAACCCACAGCTAGGACAGCTGTTTAATCATAGTCTCACCTCTGGATACGTACCCAGGGAGTGGCGCACTGCGACAGTGGTCCCACTTCATAAAGGCGGTGCCTCCACCGACCCTGGAAATTACCGGCCCATTAGCTTGACAAGCCTTATCTGCAAAGCCATGGAGAGGATCATAATGGATCTCATAAATAAAGACATAAGGAATTTGCAGACTTTGGATCCAACCCAGTTTGGCTTTGTCAAAGGCAGATCATGCCTTTTAAACTTGGTTGACTTTTTTGAAACAGTCACCAAAGCCATTGATGAGGAAAGGCAGTCCATACAGCCTACCTCGATCTGGCGAAAGCTTTGATACAATACCCCACTCGGGTATCATTGAAAAACTCATCAGCTTAAATGTTAACCCATACATCACAAGATGGGTTGCAAACTGGCTGAGTGACAGAACCCACAGGGTCAGAGTTGCTGGCGCCATGTCAGACTCTAAGCCTGTCACAAGTGGTGTCCCACAGGGCTCAGTCCTGGGCCCACTCTTGTTTGGCATCTACTTTTCCAAAGTACAAGCAAACACAGGAGGGTTATGGCTGACAAAGTTTGCAGATGACTGCAAACTGGCGCCATAGTAGAAAACACATCTGACACAGATATCCTTCAGAAGGGTCTCACAGAAACAGATAACTGGTGCCAGAGCCATGGCCTAAAGTTAAATGCCAAAAAATGCATAGTCATACCCTTCGGGAAAAACAAGGTTACCCCTAGCTACCATATAGGTGGCAATCCACTGAGCACAGAAGAAGTTATTAGGGACCTGGGGACCCAGGTTGACAGTAGCCTGTCATTCGACACCCATGTAGCTAAAGTAGTTAGGAAGACTTTCTACATTGCCCACCTTATCATGAAGGGATTCACATCTAGATCAAAGGAGGTCATAGTTTCCCTATACTCATCACTCATCAGACCAATGATTGAGTACAATGCCCCATTCGGAATGTATCTGACCCGACACTTGCAGCAGCTGGAGAGGCCACAAAAGTTCCTCACCAAAAGGATAAAGGGTCTCAAAAATCTGTCCTATGCTGCCCGACTGAAAGAACTTCAGCTCTATTCAGTCGCACCGCTTGCTCAGAGGTGACCTGTGCCTGACATACAAGGCCATGTCAAACCCAGATTTGATGAATATGCTTCACCTCAATAAATCTAGATCCATCAGAGCCACAAGGGCGGGAGACTTAAACCTCAACACGGCTATTAATAGGACGTGCTGGAGGGATAGATTCATCACCCAAAGACTCCCTATGCTGTGGAACAAAATCCCGGTATATGTGAGGCAGAGCACCTCGCTGGCCTTGTTCAAGAGAAATCTTGACCAATGGATGGGAGATCGCAGATATACCCCAGGGATTACCTCAGTGTCACTGCTCGACAGAGGCACAGCAAAATAATGGGTATAGTTCCCCATACTAAAGGGGAACTAAGCCACAAAACTATGGGCTAGGCTTGTAAATGCCCTCGGGCAGATAGCCTAGTATAAACCTATGAAACCTATGAAACCTATGAATACCCTCTCAACAGAGGGGGTAAGATCTGGTTCCGCTTTGCTTGTTGAGATACCATACTACCGACAGGTCTGATTGTATTGCTATCGTCCCGAGAGGAAGAAGGGCTTGAAGTGCTTGCAATACCAGAAGAACCACCCTCATCTCTAGGGCATTGATAAGCAGGTGGGCCTTGTGATCTTGCCATGAGCCTTGGACAGTCCTGCCTAGATAATGACCCCCACCCTATCTGTGAGGCATCTGTGGTCACAGTAGCAACGGGTTGGCAAGGAAGGAATGGAGTGCCTGTCATTAGCTGGTTGGGTTGGATCCACCAACCGAGGTCCTTTTTGCAAGACTCTGTTAAAAGGAAGTGGTGGGATAGAGGCAGTTGTTGGAAGGACCACTGGGAAAATAGAAGCCACTGAAGAATCCACATGTGTAATCTGGCAAGAGGGACTAGCAATATGGTGGAGGCCATGGTCCCTAGAAGTTTCAGCACTGTCTTTACCTCGACTTTCCAGAGGGGGAGTAGACAAAGGACTTGTTGTATGAGGTTCTGTTCTCTTTCTGCTGGAAGATGAGCCAACATGGCGACTGTGTCTATTTCTGCACCTATAAAAGTCACAAATTGAGAAGGCAATAAGGCAGACTTTTCCCAATTTATAGTAATCCCCAACTGGGCACAAATTTGGATAGTGGAGTCTTTGGTTTGAAGAAGTAGATGCCTGGTGGAGGCAGTCAGGAGCCAGTCATCCAGATACAGAAACACTTGAAATCCTAGATGTCTCAGGTGAGCTGTCACTACTGCCATACACTTGGTGAACACTCTGGGGGCTGTGGTAAGACCAAAGGGCAGAGCACGAAACTGGTAGTGACTGGCTCCCAGCCGGAAGCATAGATGGCTCCACGAAGCTCTGTCCATTTTTATGTGGTAGTATGCATCTTGGAGGTCTATTGAGCACATCCGAGTGTCTTTCCCTAATAGAGGGAGTATAGACCGCAGTGTCACCATCCGGAACTTGTCCTTCTTTATGGACTAATTTAATTTGCTGAGGTCCAAGATGGGCCTCCAGTCTCCTGTACATTTTGGCACTAAAAAGAATATGGAGTAAGTTCCAAATCCTACCTGGTCTGCGGGGACAGTTTGGATGACTCTGTTTGTGAGCAACTTGTTCACTTCTACAGTTGCTTGATCCCTGTGATTGGGTTGAACATCCGGGATCCTCTTGGGAACATGATGTGGAAGAGAAAAGGGTAGGGGAATAACCTCTGGTGATAATTCTTTGCACCCATCTGTCTCAGGTGATGCTTAGCCAGGCTTCTGGATGCAAAGAAATGCGACCCCTGTCTGGCTCCAGATAAGCACAGCTGGGCCCCACATCAGGACCGCTGATAGGGTCAGCCTCAAAACTAATTGTGGCCTCCCTGGTTTTGGGGTCCGCCCCTGTCTCTAGGGTGATGTCTACCATTTGCTCCTCCTCCTCTGATTCTGAAGGAGGAGTCACCCTGTGCATCCTGAAAAAACCTCTGGGACTTCTTGAACCACATTTTACCACCTCTCTGACCCTTGGGGTATGGTCTAGAGGGGATGGTAAAATGCACTCCCATGGCAGGGAGTGTTTTTCCTTCTTGCTCACACCTGGTGAGTGTGTCTTTAACCTTGGGTGCAAACAAGGAAGAACCGTCACAGGGGGTGTTGGTAAAGGTAGACTTGAACAGCTCTGCAAAATTACACAAGCACATCCAGGAGTCCCTCCTAAGGGAAACTTCTGAAACCGCTGTCCTGCTCACTCCATCGGCTGCATAAGAAATCAGCCTCATGGATGAGTTAACAATGGAATTCAAGGTGGACAACTGAGCAGTCACCTTATCAGGGACTCCTTTAGTAGATGTACCTTGTAGAGTCTCTCCCAACTCCTTAAGGAGATCTCTCTGAAGCCTTGTAAAATGTGCTAGGCAGTTCAGCGATCTGAGAGTGAATGCCGCTGATGAAAAGATACGCTTCCCATATCTGTCCATCGTTCAAGACTCCTTGTTCGGCAGATGGACAGAAGAAGTCTTCGCTAGTTCCTTCTTAATGGCCACCGCCACCACCATGGCATCTACAGGAACACCCTTGGACAAAAATTCCTTCTCCTTGGGGGCTGACAAAACTTTATTAGGTCTCCTGGGGACTGGCTTCACGGCATCAAGAGTCTCCCACACCTTTCGACTAATAAGGTCTAAAAGTTCTTCGAAAGGTGGAGACACCCAAGAGGCTGAAGATTGAGACCCAAAAGCCTTCAGGTACACCGACTCCTCATCAGAAGGGCTAACAGTGGGTCAGCCACACCTCTGCTTAAGGATCTCTAAGATGTCTACAAAGGAGACATCGTCAGAGGTCGACTCGGGGGACCCTTCTGACTCCTCGAGGTCAGTGTCGGAGGTAAGAGACTCATCCTGGAAGCCATCGGCTCCGAGATAGATGTAGGGTCTGAGCTCACCCTAGTTGATGCACCAAGTGGGAGACTCAGAACCGAAGAGGTCCGGGTCCAAGAGTCCCTGTCGGGGCCAAATGGAGAGCTTCAGATCCTAGACACTCTGGATGGCACCAAAGGTGTCAGAGTGGAACTCGGCTCTGAGACAGCCTCAGGGGGAGCTGGAACCGAGGGTTCCACAACCAGTGGTACCAAGCACTCCTGCTCCGAAAGCCCAGCATGGCTCAGAGGAGGAACCACAGAAGGGGAAATGGACTCAAGTGGCTTCAGGACAGACTGGGTTGGAGCCAACAGCATTTTTGGCAAGGCAGACGACTACAGGAGTCTCAGCACTACTCCCTCCACATCTTCTTCTGATAGACTCCTGGAAGACAGTGTTGAAGATCTGGACCTCTGCAAGATAAGGTATCTTAAAGTTGAGGTGACCGGTAATGGGTCCCTGGACCAGCTCTGATGTTTGCTATCAGTAGTCAGCTCCGAAAGGCATGGGGCTGACACTGAAGTCATACTATTAACAACCTTGATCGGTTCCAAGATCAGTGGAGCTGAGAAGGAAGAAGTCTTGTCTGGTTTTGACAGTTTAGGAGGTGGTTCTGAAGCAGCAGATGGTGCCAAGGAATGACTCTTGGAAGGTTTAGCCTTTTCTTTCTTGGATACATGAGATTTGGAGGAGGAAGACAAACTGGCCAAGTCTTCCTTGAAAGAAGGCTTAAGGAGAACTTTAAATATTAGTTTGTTCTTCCACTCTTGTAAGACCCTGGCACTGAAAGAATGGCAAAACAAATATGTTTCTTGCAGATGGATGGCTCTGAGGCAATACTCACAGTTACTGTGGCCATCGGTAATAGACATCTTCTGAGAGCATTTCACACATTTCCTAAACCCCGAGGGTTTATGATCTTTTGCCTCTTTAGATATGGCACAGAGATGCAGCAAAAAGGCACAAGCCAAACATAACTAGGACTAGGTCCTCTAACTTAAAAAGGCCTAGCCCTTACTGCACCAACAGTCACACAACCATGAGGACTAGGTCCTCTAACTCAAACGGGCTTAGCCCTGGGTAGAGAAAAAAAAAAGAGAGAAACCTAGGTCCTCTAACTCAAACGGACCTAGAAAAGAGAAGACTAAAGGTCAGAATCTACCAGATATACTGCAGACACACACACACACACACACACACACACACACACACACACACACACACACACACACACACACACACACACACACACACAAAGTATGAGCCAGAAAAAAGTCCCACTGCTGAGAGGAACTTTTATTCAAATTCTATGACATAGAACCAAAGGGGTTGAAATATCAAGAACCCTTGTCAACTAAAGCTAAATATCTGATTAATATCTAGGCGGAAATAATCTAAAACTAACTAGCTAAAACTAATAACACCAGACAGTAAAGAACACTGTACAAGGAAAGGTAAATGAGCGCAAACGCGCACTTTAACAGCAAGCATTAATTATTAATTTTATGAACTACCAAATACTCTGAGCTAATATAGCACAGCAAATAACAACTAGGAGCAAAATGCCCGTTAAACAGAATAAACTGGCACACAGGATTCCAGAGAGAACAACAAGGCCAACAGCCAACCAGTTCTCAACAATAATTAACTAAATTGAAGAAGAAAGTACTTCAGCAAGACTGAAACTACTCCAACGATAGTTAAACACTAGCAAAGGCTATATAACTTGAAAAGGTAAACTGTAATACAGAAAAAAATAGCAAAATGTGTTAAACTTAGCCACGGCCAAGAAAAAGCACATCTGAACTCATCAACGTGGCAAACGAGATATGGGGATTATAGTGGTGCACCATGGGATACCTACCCAGCCATGAGCCAACTAGAAGACTTTGAGCTTTGTAACAGGCCAAGTCAGAGTCAAGGATTGGCTCCGAACTCATGGGTACAAATGAAGGCGAGATAGGACTACAGAACACTGGATGTTTAAAGTAAATTTAAACCGCATTTAGCGGGCTGGTATGCTTAAAGACACTGTACTGTAAAGTTTTATATTGGCAGATGATGCTAGAGGGGCAGACAAGCCTACTAGTCTGAACAATCAAAATAAAGGTCTGGCAGCCCCAACAGGATTGGTTCCCCAATGACACGCCCTCCCAGAAGAGTATAAATATAGGTGCAGAAACAGCTAATTCTTTAGATTTACTGGAACTACACTTTGGCTGGCACAATAACGAACCCCAGATTAGAAGAGAGGAGTCTACGTGTCTTTCTTTCCTGATTCTTTTCTACTGAGATTTATTTGTCTACTGAGATTCTTCTGTTGTACCTTTTACTAAGGCTTTCCCAGGTCTTAGTCTACTGAGATTTTACTGAGGTTAAACTGGTTGACTGAAGTCTTACTGGATTTAAACTCTGGAATTAGGTTTAAACTCTTTGGCTGAGATTATACTGTTCGAATCAAAAGGTCTAGCCAAAAGGACTGTTTAGAATTTACTGGCCCAAGGATTCTGGGTCCACCGGGTCCATCCAGAGCTACTTTTCAGGAGTACGACCTAGCCACATACATAAGTACTATTAGAAAATGCCAAGAAACAAGAGAAAACAGCTGCAGTTCAAAGCCACAGGTATTTCTGTTGAATGGAAGTCATTTTGTGGAGTATTAGAAAATGCACAGAAGGAGGAATTTTCTATAATTTAATAAATGATGACATCATGTAATAGAGAATATGTATCCATCTTAATTCACTTCAGTTTTTAAAGAAATAAGACAAACATAGGAAAACTAGATATATGTAAATAAAAAAAATGCAGAAATAAAAATATGATGGAGTAAAATTATCAAAGGTAAAGGCAGGAAAGAGATCAGAACAAAAAAGAATAACAAATGCAGTATATGTCTACAACGGCTTGCTTAACATTGTTTGAGGATCCTTTTATCAGGTTCTAACATCCTGATCATATTTCTCAAAGCTACTATTGATCTAAGATGCTTTTGTTGTAATGCAGGCACTGTGGTATCAGTGACTCTGTGAGGCTACCATGGACTGTACTGTGGATTTTCTCATTTCTGCACTGTTGTTTGACCATAGAGGCAGTATATATAAGTAAGTGGGTTGTGAGGGGCAAAATCCCTTACTCGAGATATACAGCTTCCTCTCAACTGGGGGAACAGATTGTGTTACCTTGCTCTTTATCAGTTCTGATGATTTAAAACCTGCTTACAAACCTCACCGATTTCATCCTGGAATGTTTCAGTCATATCCAGTCTGATCATATTATGCAATCATATAATGCAGTCTCTCTTTCTGCATCTTTAATAGCTTTTAAACTATTATGTCCAGAACCAGAGTTAAAGCCAAAAAATAATCAGGGACAAAAGCACCATATCAAGGATGCTTTAAGTGTTGGTAATTTTAACTACATAACATTAAGGGAATAAGATAGCTTGAATTAACATACATTTTTTGAAGTAAAAGAAGCATGTAAGTGCAATGGCAGACTATATTTCAGCATATTTTGCAAAACGTTGTTAATTTGGGAGGGGCAGAGCAAAATTATGATTTCAAGCTAAGGACATCACCAGACTTCTTGGTCAACTGAGAGATACACCACCAATACTTATGGTCAGTGTTACATCACTGTCATGTATTCTATTTGAAATCCATAAATTCTGGGATATTAGTTCTTAAGTCACTCTGTCCACCATAAATAGTCATCATATCCTGGTCCCAGTGCAGTTAACTGCTGCTTTACCTTATCCAGCTGCGTGGGGTCTCTGAGCAGGTTTGTAAGGAATAACATAAAATGTGAGATATAAAAAAGGCTCAGTGGATTAGCAAATAAAATAACTCATACAGATAGTGAGTTGGAACTGGCAGATAAATGCACACATCTAATCATACACTGATGCTGGTGGAAGAAACAGATGTCTATATAACTCACCCAGGTACAGATGGGCCACTTTAAAGCCAATAAACCCACCTCTTGCCATGCCCTATTCCCATTCATCTTGAGCACATCCACCTTCAAATAATCCACTTCCCCCTTCATAATAAACTGTTCTAGTATCATGTCATGGCCCTTTACATAATGTCTCCCTTTATGTACAGGTGTGAAGAGTGAAGAAATAGTTATTCTAAAACATATTGTGAGTAGCATAAAAACAGCCACTGCAAGCTTTGTGACTCTGTTGGGGTGGAGGGGCGTCCATGCCCCTGTAATCCCTTATGAGATGTTGTTAAGGTCTGTGATGCATATAAGGCTGCCTTGGCAAACTAGTGTTAACTGAAAGTCCAGAAAAAAGTGCAATTCAAAATGTGGCCACCATGTTGTTTCAGTTATAGAATCTGACCTGAAACTAGGATCACTGGGCTCACCCCATTGCTAGGCTTGAAATGAATGTTCCCCAGCAGGTGTTTGATGGCGGCATGAGCTGTGTACCTCAATTAGGTTTACTCTAAAAAAAGCTACGGAGAACTACCATGTGAGTTCACTATCTACAAGCTGAAGGATGGGTGGGTTCAAGATCTATAAGATGAAGTGTGGGTGGATCCACCAACTGCAAGCTGAAGGTTGGGGGTTGGGCGCACTACCAGAAAACTGGCAGGAAAAAGCTCAACAGATTGGAATGGACTAGACCCTGATATGAAAATAATTAATTGAATGTACAATGTCATCTTTCTAGTGGGAAAGGAGCCAGACTTCATGCGGGTGTTGAAAACTACCATAAATCTACAGTTGGTCTTATTTCAACACACAGCATTATTACTTGAACCAAATCTCTCCACTGTGTTAGCCTGTATCTCTTTTTCTCCATCTTTGTAGTTATCCCTTAATGGAGGCCCATGGGCATGGAAAGACTTACAAGCTCTGTCCAGGTGCTGTACAGTTCTAGTTTGTGTAAGTGGAAGACATGTCACCTCACTGTAACTCCAATTTGCACAAGAGAAAACTGCTTGTCCATATTTAGCCCTCCTGGAAACTTTGGATGTAATGCCTTGCAGCATACTACCTACTGATATTGTAGTTCTATGTGGAGACTTCAGTTTCATGAGGGAAATTATGGATATTGACAGGGAGAAAGGCTTACCTCATCTGATCCCAAATAATCATTTGTTATTGGACTTTTGTGTTAGTCATGGCCTGGCCATTATGAACACCATCTGATAAGTATAGCTGGTACTAGAGGATCTTGAATCAAAAGTCCATAACTGACTTTGTAGTTGTGGCATTTGAGCTGAGAGTATATGTTCTGAATAGTGGGGTCAAGAGAGGTAATGAGCTAGCAAATTATTACAGCCTGGTGATGGGTTTGGTCTAATGGTTATGGTAACTGCTGGATAGACCTCGAAAACACAGAGGTGTAGCAACAATACTTTTGCCTCTTAGGAGTCAGGAGATGGTATAATAGTTATGGTTTTTACCTTGCAGTTAGAAGGTATAGGGTATTCTCACCTTTGGGAAGAATGGCTAGGGTTAAAAGGGGCCCCTGAGGTTATTTGCCGAATAATCACTTATGAATCTAAAAAACACATTTTTCCATACAATCGGGGAAAACATTGATTTGAATTCAGAATAGAATCCTTTCATGACTTCTGTAGTTGAAGAGATAGCAATAAGCTGTGGCATAATAAAGGTTGGTACTTGTCATGGAAGTACACACAGTACCCTATGGTATATATCGGTGAATGGAGTCTGCAGGTTTGGTCTCTAGGTACCTACAGACCAGGAAGGTATCAGCTACAACAGTTTTTTGAAGGTAGAAGTCCAGAAGTTGGAGGAGTGTTGTGAGGCCATGGAGAATGATTTTGGGTGGCTCCAAAGAGGCTCTGACAGACAATTCTGTGACCCGAGTGGAAAAAGACAGTTTCTAGCCCATTTTCAACAACAGTAGACCTTTACTCTGGCAACTATCAGGAAGTGGAAGGAGCACTCTGTGGGGCTCCTGAGCAAAGTGGATATGGCTATCTTTGTGGAGGCAGTGCCAGTAGTAAGTAGCAACTTTAGGTCCATTTTTGTAGATGAGGTCACTGTCGTAAATAATTATTTCTGCTGTAGCAATGTTATTACAAAGAATATCTAAACAGGGACATTAATGGTGGTGGAAATGGCTTAGGAATAATAGTTATGTGCCTTTTTAGTGGTGATTGGAAGGCAAGTGCAATACCTCTAGACTGGAAATAAAAATAGTGGTCCACATTTCTAAAAAGGAGAGATATAAGAGTATATTCCAGCTAAACAATGATCATTCTTCTCAGCCTCCCAGAGAAAGTCCCTGCCAGAGATTGGAATGGAGAGTTGTGCCTGATACTCGAGCCTCTAATTCAGAAGGAACAATGTATTTGTTTGCATTTGTTAATTAGAAATTTCCAAAGAGGAAGACGCTTTCTGGGGAGAATCCTACACAGGAAAGCTCCAATACAAAAACACAGACATATGACTTTTACATAGCAGGAAAAGAACAAGTATAATTCACAAAATCTAAATGTAGCAAGCAAGGAATATATAAAACCGCAATGCAACAAATACTTCAGCTAGGGTATTACAAAGACATCTTCAAATTTGTAATAACTATTGGAGTGTGACTAATACAACGGCATAGACTGATGAACAAAATCATTGCGATATGTTTAAATATATGACTTATGGTATGTACAACTGGTCATGTCAGCAGGCTAGAGCCATGCAAGCTGCCAACATGAAGTTTGGACAGCATCATCTTGACCAAATAAGGGCTTGCTGGAATTAAATATATTAGTTCCTACATCATGAAGAATGAAATATTATCAGTGGGGTCGATATGGACTAAAGAAGGAGAAATGTGTATATATATATATATATATATATATATATATATATATATATATATATATATATATATATATATGGGTCCCCTATATAATTTCGAAGCTTAAAACTTCAAAATTCATATGATCAAAGTTTTAAAACTTCAAAATCCTGAACGGAGATCGGCATACAGCACAGAATGGGAGATTTCCCTTTTTCTCGCTGTAGTGTGATCTCGGACTTGGTAGCAGTGGGCTGTGATGTGCTGACTGCTTTTTGGTGGGGGTAGTTCTTAATTTCGAGATTCCAAGACCTTGAGGTCCTGAATGCGATATACTGAACCTCGGGATTTTGGTATTTTGAAATTAAGAAGTGAATCCATATGTATATATGTATGTGTGTGTATATATATATATATATATATATATATATATATATATATATATATATATATATATATATAAATATATAAACACACACACACACACACACACACACACACACACACACACACACACACACACACACACACACACACACACACACATAATGTATGTATGCGAGAATGCTACAAAATCCTGAAAGCCCAAAATCCTGAGACTAAAATCTTGAAAGTTCAAAGTACTGAAAACTCAAAATACTGACTCTCATAATGCTGAAAACACACAGGATACCAACACTTACTACATTCCAGAAAAAGTACATACAGAAACATATTACCCTTCAACTATAAACAGGGAGTCAAGCCCTCCTTCACCCCCCCATGTGGGGGGCTGTGCCCCACACACCCCCTGCTACTTAAATATATCAACTCCGAGATTGCACTTCTCTACAGTAAGTGCAATCTCGGAGTTTACGCTGGGTGATCCTGGGACAAATCCCAAGAGAGCACGTCTTCTTGGTTCATAGGTGCTCATAAATGTTTACTAAGCTAACGACCAAAATGGTCTTTTTAAGCCTAGCCATGCATCCCAAATCTCTGACAAGTTCTGGTACCAGTGATAAATGTAAGTGTGCCACTCAACCACAGCCCATAAGGCATAACAATATACTCAACACTCTAGTTATAGGTGACTCTATAGTCAGGCACACTGATGTTCAACAACAAGGAGAAACACGTGTAACAAGGAGAAAGTTACTGTCAGCTGCCTGTCGGGTGACAGGATCTGCCACATAATGCATGCACTCAGGTCACTCCACAACAAGTACAAATATGACTCTGTCATTGTCCATGTTGGTGTGAATGACCTGAGACGCACCTTCCTGGACTACATGAAAAGAGACATGGAGGAGCTGTCCGATCTTGTAGCCCAGGCAGGTATGACCCTAGCCCTGAGTAGCATCTTGCCATCACCCAGAATGATACCACAGTACAAGGACAAAATGATTGACTTCAACAATTGGCTAAGCTTCTGATGTCATTCTAAGGGGATCCAGTATCTGTCTGCCTGGGATGACATTATCGACAGACAATGATGCTTTGCCAGAGATGGCCTGCACCTGTTTCCCTTGGGATTCCGGATACTGGTTAAGGCTCTTGCCACCCCTATAGTGCTTTTTTTAGGCAAAGTTCAAATGACAAATTCATCACTGTAACAGGTACAAGCAAGCAAAATCTGAGGGTAATGCTACTGAATGCTAGAAGTCTAAACCTCAAAATGCACTCACTCGAGGCACTCCTTAAAATGGAGAACATTGACATCTGTGCAGTGACAGAGACCTGGTTCAAGGCTCCAGAAAGCACCCCTGCATTACCAGGCTATAATTCATACCACACCATTCAGCCACCTAACCTATTTATCATTGTGGTAAGGTTTATATCTCTAGAATGTGTGGCTCTCAGGGATTTGTTTCTTTTTAGGTGGAGCATATCAATCAATTCTGGGTTGGACATGGCCTTGTATGTCAAGCAGAGATCACCTTTGAGTAAGCGGTATGCAACCAAGTACAACTGAAGTTTCTTTAGTTGGGCTGCATAGGTCATCTGTTTGAGGCCAGTAATCCTCTTGGTGAGGTACTTTTATGGTCTTTCCAGCTGTTGCAGGGGCATTGTATTCGATAATAGGTCTAATAAGTGCTGAGTAGTGAGGCACAATAACCTCCTTTGTTCTGGATGAGAACCCTTTTGAGATTAGGTGGGCCACGTAGAAGAATTTTCTAACCACCCTGGCAATATGATTATCAAAGGAGAGATTACTATCTACTTGGGTCCCCAGATCCCTTATTACTTTTTCTGTATTTAGAGGACTACCACCTATGTGGTAGTTCGCGAGTACTTTGTTTTTTCCAAAGGGGATGACTATGCACTTTTTGGCATTCAGCTTGAGGCCGTGATTTTGACACCAGGTATCCGTCTCAGTGAGACCCTACTGGAGGGTATCTGTATCAGCTGGAGAATCAATTATGGCCCCTATTTTGCAGTTGTCTGTGAACTTGGCTAGCCAAAGTCCTCCTGTGCTTGCCTGTACCTCTGAGAAGTATATACCGAACAGGAGGGGTCCTAGGACTGAGCCCTAGGAGATGCCACTTCTAACCGGTTTAGAGTCGGACCTAGCCTCTGCAACTCTCACTGTGTGGGTTCTGTCTGTGAGCCAATTTTCAACCCATCTCATGACATAGGGGTTAATGTTCAGGTTGGTGAGTTTGTCTATAATACCAGAATGGGGAATGGTGTCAAAAGCCTTTGTGAGGTCTAGGTAGGCTGTGTGGACCTCCTTACCTTCATCTAATGCCTTGGTAACTGTCTCAAAGAAGTCCACCAAGTTTAGGAGGCATGATCTGCCCTTAACAAAGCCAAACTGGGTGGGGTCCAAAGTTTGGTGGTTCCCAATGTGTCTGTTAATGAGTTCCATGATGATGCGCTCCATAGCCTTGCAGACCAGGCTAGTCAGGCTTATAGGGCGATAGTTCCCAGGGTCCGTTGTGGTGCCACCTTTGTGGAGTGGGATAACTGTTGCTGTGCACCACTCTGTGGGTATGTAGCCTGTAGAGAGGCTGGGTTTGAACAGTGCATTTAGGTGAGGGGTTAGTTCATTTTGGAGTTCTTGTAAGGCACAGCCTGGGACACCGTCCGGTCCCATTGAGGCTGTGTTTTTGGCTTTGGATAGGGCTGTTTTAACCTGTGTGTTGGTGATTGCTGGGGCCTTACATTCTTCTGGTATGGTTATGGGCCATTTAGGGGGTGAGAGGGGTGTGAAGTTTGCACTGAACCTGTCTGCCAAAATGTTGGCAATATCAGTCGGTTCAGTGTATTTTATGCCATTCTGCACCAACTCAGAGCAGATCTGAGAGTTTCTAGTTAGGTTCTTGACATAGCTAAAGAATGCTTTGTGGTTATCTTTGGAGTCCTTGGCAATTTTTCTTTTGAAGCTAGCCTTGGATGATTTAATGAGGGATCATACTTTCTTGCTGATACTGATCAGTGATGTCTTTCCATCTACGGATTTTGCTCTTACATGTACTAGTTTCCTCCTTCTATTGTAGAGCCTGTTTATAGCAGGAGTCCACCAGACTGGTTGTCCTTTTCTTGAAGGAGTGAGTCTTGATTTTACTTGGGATAGCACAAGCCATGCATTCCTGCAGATGATTATAGAGTGCCTTTGTATAGGTTTCAGCAGCTTAGACAGCACTGTCCATTGACGTGGGGGCTGTGAACCTTTCCACCTCGGTCTTAAGCAACGTGAAGTTTGCTTTTGAAAAGTTTTTCATGGTGGTTTCCTTGACTGGGGTTGGGGGCAGAATGTGAATATCCAGAGTTATTAGTCTATGGTCTGATCTAACCAGCGAGTGGTTGACATCAGGTGTGGAACACCGGTCACCCATGTTGGTGATGATGACCAGGTCCAATATGTTGTTCCCTCTGGTGGGGATGTTGACCAGTTGATCCAGGGCATTCGAGTTTATAAATTCTAGGAAGCGTTGGGTAAGGGAGTTAGTACTTGAGTAGTTCTCCCAGCTAATGTTTGGGTAGTTGAAATCACCCAATATTAGGGTGTTTGGTAGGACCTTCATATTTCACAGTGTCTCCAGAAATGTGGAATGGAGATCCTGGGTCATGGTGAGTAATCTATAGCAAGCTACAATTTGGATTGCAGTTTTGCCCATTGTTAGTTGCACTTGGATGATCTCAGATGCATCCTGCTGTGCCACTAACCTGGAGGTGTGAGTATCCTTAATGAATATGAATACACCGCCGCCTTTTGTGTATCGGTCCGGGTTCTGTGGCCGAAAGGTATGGTATGAGTTATAGCCTGGTAGTGCTGGGGTGCGCTCTGGAGCCTTAAACCAGGTTTCTGTTACTGCACAGATATTGATGTTCTCCATATTGAGGAGTGCCTCGAGTGCATGCATTTTGAGGTTTAGACTTCTGGCGTTGAGTAGCATTACCCTCAGTTTTTGGTTACTTGAGCTATTTACGGTGGTGGGTTTGTCTTTTGAGCCTTGCCATCAAGAAAAATCTTGATGATTGGATAGGAGATAGGAAAGTCACCCCAGGGATCACTTATGTGGCTCTGCTTGACAAGGGGCACAGGAAAATAATTTTCTTGGGTGGCGATAGCCAGGGTACCTTTTTGGCTAGGCTTATATAGTCTCTAGGGCCAATAGCCTAGTACCTACCTATGAACCTATGAAGGTGAAACATTTACAAGTAGGGTCCTGGGAGATGAGCCACTTACATGCAGCCTGTATCAATTTGAGACATAGGTTCCAAACCAGGGTTGAATTTCTAGTTCCCCATCTAGTTGTACACTTGAACTGGGTTAGAGAGGAACTCTGTTCACATGGATGGGGAGCCTGTTCCAGAGAAGGGGTAGTCTGTGGGATACATGCATTTCTCTCCACCAGGTTCTATTTATATCACAGGCAATGTTTAAGTCTTTAGAATGGGTAAATCTGGCCTTGTTTGTTTTGGGGATATGCAAGAGATCCATCCGGGTGGGGTCTAACAATGCCTTGTAAGCCAGCCATAGATCTCCCTTCAACAGCCTGTAGGCGAAAGAAGACAGGCATAGGGGCTTGAGGTGGTCTGCATAGGACATGTTACTTACCCCCGTATTCTTTTAGTGAGGAGCTTCTGTGGAAGTTCAACATGATTTGTACTCAATGATAAGCCCAATGAGTTCCAAATACAATAGTGAATGACTTCTATGGATCTTGATGTCAAGCCCTTTTTTATACCTTGCACAACTCAGAATAATTTCCTCACTGCCATACACATCAAAGGCTAGATCACTATCTATGTGTTTTCCCAAGTCTCTGACTACTGTTTCAGCTCTTAGGGTGTACTGACAATATGGTACTTACCAGGGGTAGCTGACTTCCTAAAGGATATTATTATGCATTTCTTGGCATTTAGTTGTAGTCCATGGCTCTGACTCCAGTTATTTGTCTGTATCAGCCCTTCTTGGAGAACACTGACCCAGGAACAAACCTTGAGGGATTCCAACCAGTGGTTGTTAACCTAGAGCAAGCCTATGAACCTATGAATGAGAAAGTACAGTTGTGTACACTTACCATAAATGTAGAAGTTCGAGTGTATTCATTGTTGCAGTCATTACATCTGCTGGCAGATTGCCCTCAGTCAGCCTGATTAACAAAGTCTTGGGTCATGCGTCGGTTGCTGTCCCTTTTTCCATGACGTCAGGTTGTCAGGGGTATCAAACATGCAGCCGACACCATTACATCAGTTTTTCTTGCCCCAGATGTCAGGTGCTCCCCAAATGGGGAGCAATATATATACATATATATATATATATATATATATATATATATATATATATATATACAATTTAAAACACAAAACTATACCTCCAAACAAAAGCAAATACACCAAAAAGGCCTTTAAGCATAACAGAAGAAAGTAGAGGTATAGTAAGAGAAAAACAGGGGGCTGGAGGGAGAGTAACCAGGACTGTAACAGTGAATACACTCGAACATCTACATTTATGGTAAGTGTATACAACTGTACTATGTTCGTCGTGTTTCACTGTTGCAGTCATTACATTTGGATAGATTCCCAAAGCTATGGTTGGGAGGATGGATTTATACAGCATTAGGACCAGCTATAAGGCCCTGTAAAACAGCAGTGACAAAGCCAGCTCTGGATTTAGAGAAAATTGGTACATGGTAATGCTTGGTGAAAGTATGAACTGAACTCCAGGTAGCAGCTTCCAGAATATCCCTGGTAGGAACACCTCTGAGAAAGGCTGTTGAAGTTGATGCAGCCCTGGTGGAATGAGATCTGATCCCCTGGGGGAAAGGCTTTCCATGGTGCTTATAACAGAAATTAATACAATGGCTTATCCATTTAGAAATGGTTTGCTTTAAAATAGTCTTCCCTTCTGCCCCTGCAGCAAATGCTACCAGCAGTTGTTCAGATTTTCTTCGAGATTTAGTCCTGTCCAAGTAGAATCTAAGTTGTCTGTGTACATCCAATGAATGCAGAATCCACTCCCCCTTGTTCTGTAGATTGGGAAAGAAAGTTGGCAAATGAATGGACTGATTAAGAACCACACTGGGTACCACCTTGGCATGAATGATGTATTGGTCCTGAGAGACACCCTGTCCGCATGAAAGATGATGAAAGGCTCCACTGCCATAAGGGCCTGTAATTCAGATATCCTTCTAGCTGAAGTGATTGCTAAAAGGAAGGCTGTTTTCCAGGAAAGAAATTTTAAGTCTGCAGTAGCAGCTGGCTCGAAAGGAGGTAGAGTGAGTTTCTCCAATACAAAGTTAACGTCCCAGCCAGCGGTTGGAGCTCTCCTGGGTGGTCTCAGGTTTTTGGCCCACTGAGATACTGCTTTAGAAGAGGATGAGAGAGGGGGGGGGTTCTGTGTTGTAGTGAGCTGAAATGGCTGAGGCATAGATTTTTATGGAAGAAAAAGACAGGCCCTTGTGAAGCATCTCAGTTAAGTATTGCAAAATCTGAGGTAAATTGGGCACTGCTGTGCTCATCCCTTGAGATTGATCCCAGGCACAGAATCTTTTCCATTTATTAGCATAAGATTTTCTAGTACTAGGTCTTCTCGCCTCCAAAATGACATCCATCACAGGTTTGCTGAGGGATGCTAAGGGGGAATTTAAGTGATTAGCCAAGCTGCAAGATTCAATGTTTGGAGCTGAAGGTGCAGAATTTGGTTCTCCTGCTGAGACAGTAAGGAAGGTGTCTGAGGCAGGTACCATGGTGAAATGTGTGACACACTGCGCAGGAGTGGGTACCAGTGTTGGCGAGGCCAATCCGAAGCAATAAAAATCATTTTTGGTTTGTCCTGTTTGACTTTTAGTAGAACTTTGGAGAGCAGAGGCAGAGGGGGAAAGGCATAGACTGATAGGTTTTTCCAGCTGAAGGATAGAGCATCCAATTTCCAGGCTTTTGTGTGATGAGTTCTTGTGCAAAATTTGTCCAACAGGCAGTTCTGGGGTGAGGCAAAAAGATCTATGTCTGGGCTCCCCCATTTGCATGTCAACATGTTGAAAATCCATGGTTCCAGTTTCCATTCGTGAGGCTCCATGAGATTTCTGCTTAGTTTGTCTGCCAGAACATTCAGCTTTCCTGGCAGGAATTGAGCTTGTAGTTGTACTTGGTAGTGCAAGGCCGTGTTCCACAATGCCATGGCTAGTCTGCAGGGGGGGGGTAGGAATGTGTACCCCACTGCTTGTTTATGTGCCACATAACCATGGTGTTATCTGTCTTTATTAGTAATTGTCCTGGATGAAGGTAGTCCTTGAAGGCTGTCAGTGCATTCTCTACAGCAAGCATTTGTTTTTGATTGATATGAAGGTGCATTTGATTTGGGCTCCTTTTGCCCTGAATGCACTTCCCTGCCAGATGAGCCCCCCATGCATAGTCTGATGCGTCTGTAATTAGGGTTTGGGTGGCAGGGGGTGGTGTGAATGGCAATCCCTTGTTTTGGTGGCAGGCCTCTGCCCACCATAGGAACTCTAGGTGCAGGCAAGGTATGATAGGAATCATTGTTTCCAGGCTGTGACAATGTTGACTCCATAAACATTTTAAGTACCACTGAAGTTTCCTCATATGCAGTCTTGCATATGGAATTAGAAGAATGCAGGATGCCATGAACCCCAAGGCTTGCAGTATTTGCCTTGCAGATAGCAGGTTTTTGTGGCCACCTGTTTGAAGTAAGTCACCAAATGAATTTGCTTTTCTGGAGTAAGGAAAGCCATCTGGGCAGTTGTATTTAAGCTTGCACCCAGGAATGTAATTTTTTGAGAGGGTACCAGTTGAGATTTCTTTTTGTTTATGGTGTACCCTAGACAGGTTAGAAGTCTTTTTACAAATGCCAGATGTTTTAGAAGAATGGCCTGGTTTTCTGCCTGAATTAGACAATCGTCCAGGTATGGATATATTTGAATATTTCTTTGCCTGCAAAAAGCAATTACTGGAGCCAGGCACTTTGTGAATACCCAGGCCGCAGTAGACAAGCCAAAGGGCAGTGCAGAGAACTGATAATGCATGCAGCCTGCTTTGAATCGTAGGTATCTTCTGCAAGATTCCTTAATTGGAATATGCAGGTAAGCCTCTTTTAAATCTAGAGTTGCCAACCAGGCATCCTTGCCTAGCATAGGAAGTAACTGGTGAAGAGTCAGCATCTTGAAGTCTGGAATGTCCAGAAAGGTGTTTAGAGTAGACAGGTCCAGAATTGGATGCCATGATTTGTCATTTCTGGGTATCAGGAAAAGTCTGGAATAGAAACCTTGTCCCTTTTCCTCTTCTGGTACTAGTTGAATAGCCCCCATGTTTAGGAGGGGAAAGTACTTGTTTCTGTGCCTCTGCCCAATGATTTGGGGGAGGTCTTGCCACCCGTTCGGAGTTGGCAGTGTGTGGAAATGAAATCTGTATCCCTGTAACACTATATTTAAAACCCATTTGTCCTGGGTTATAAGTTGCCAGTTGTTTGAATGAAGTGCCAGTTTTCCCCCCAAAGGGGCAGCTAAGAGGTAAGTGTTTGGTAATTTTAAAGGGAAGTCATTGAGACTATTTACCATAGGGTGGTGCCTTGTTGTTTCCAGATTTGGAAGTGGAAGCACTCCATTGCTTAGTTCTGTAAGTCCCTTGGGACTGAAACCTGGTGGTTTTGGAATGTCTGAGTTTGGCTGGAGTGACTCTGGAAGGAGCTGGAAAGGGCCAGTTCTTAGTAGGCCAGTGCTTACTAAATCTAGGAGGTTGTACTTGTAAGAAATCTTTCACAGTTTGCATAGATTTAGCTTTATTTTCCATCTTTTTTAGAACTGCTTTAGCCTTATTGCCAAACAGGCAGTCCTGCTGTAAAAGAGCATCCGAAAGTTTTGCTTTATCATGATCAGGCAGAGATTGCTCCTTAAGCCAAGCATGCCTTCTAAGCACAGACCTAGTAACAGCAGCCCTGCAAGAGACCTCTAAAGAATCAAAACCACATTGCAAAGTATGTTTGCCAACTTGTTCAGCTGAATACAATAAAACCTGTAAATCTTTATTCTCCACACTGTCAGAAATCAACATCATTTTCTGTTTAAGCAGTCCCATGATATGCTGTTGATATTTTAACATATGAAATTGACAGTTTAAAGCCCTGATTGCCAAGGTTGCAAAAGTATAAACCTTTTTACCCCATCTATGTAGCACCCTGGAGTCTCTATCAGAAGGGGTAGGATTTTTAGCAGTAGAAGCCTTAATGCCCTTGGGTCCCTGAGAAATGGTTTCAGGGTCTGCAACAGGATTCTTGAAAAGGAATTTGTGGGACTCAGGAACCCTGTAGTACCTGTCTGGCTTGCTAGGGGCTGGAGGCAAGGAATCAGGGGCCATACTGGATTCCAAAAACACATCATCAACAATGTGTAGTACAGGAGGTGTAGCCAAAGGCCTATGCTGAGGAAGAAGAAGGAAATCCCTAAGCCTCTTTTTGGATTCAGAGAAATCCTGACCTTCCCAGTGGAAATGCTCCCTTAAGGTATGTAAAGTTTCCCCAAAAGAGAAATCCTCAGGTGGAGAGGCAGAGGGAATGGAATCCTCTGCATCAGAGTCCTCATAAGTAGGTATGGACAAATCCGGATCATTAGGAGAGTCAGAAGAAACAGAGTCTTGTTCAGAAGATTCATAGTCAAGTTCAACCCTAGGCCTCTTGGAGGGGGGTTAACTAGCCCTGATTAGAGTAATTAAATCTTCAGCCATTTTGATCATTTGTTTTTTAGGCATAGGGGCCTGAACATGTGGCCTGGGCATTTGTTTTTTAGACATAGATCGTGATTTAGGCCTTAGTACTGAAGTTGGAGTCAGTTTAATATGCAAGTCTGCAGGCCTGAATATACTCTCAGAAGCCGGTGCCTGCTCAACGGCTCCGAGCCCATCCACGTTGGGGACATCCGCAGGTTCCATATGTGAAGCATCTCGCAGCATACCGGACTCTGAATGGGTCTCAGTAGAGGCCTGCGAATCAGACGTAGCGGGTATCAGGGGCTGTGAAAGTGCCTCACTGAGTACCAGCAAACTGGTGACTGGCTTAGGAGAAGCGTTGTCGGCAGTTTTAGACCTCAAGGGCCTGTTTCTGTCTTTTTCTTTGCGTTTTTTCTGTATTCCGGTAGTCGGATGGCTAACCAACGTAATTTCTGGATAATTAAACCTAGATCCAAAAAATTTAGAAGCAAAAATGTACCAACAATGGATAGTGCGCTGAATAAATAAAGCACAAAACCGACAGCAAGGTACGTCGTGGTCAGGGTCTAGGCAAGGAATACAGTACAAATGAAAATCCTTATGAGGTATTTGCTTCCCACAAGTAATGCAATTATTAATTTTTACTGACATCAGTAAGGAGCAAGAAAAAGTTTCCCCAACGGGGTATTTAGCTTTTAGTTGAAGACTTCGGTTCTGAAACTCGAAGACGAAAATTTCAGGAGTTGGCCGACCGGCACTTGCGAACTGCTTCTGCTTCAGGCACCATGCAGCAAGAAAGGCTGATGTAAAAGCATTGGCTGCATGTTTTATACCCCTGACAACCTGACGTCATGGAAGAAGGGACAGCAACCGACACAGGACCCAAGACTGTTAATCAGGCTGACTGAGGGCAACCTGCCAGCAGATTACCCAAATGTAATGACTGCAACAGTGAAACACGATGAACATCAACTTAAAGCTATAATAAATGTGGATGAGGTTAAAGAATAGTATCCCCTTTTCACAGCAGAAATGCCACTGCAATCTTATATATATTATAGTTGGTACACTGAGGTTGAACATGAAAGGACTTATAGTATACTTTTAAGAGTTGGCAGTTTCTATTAATATTTGCTTCAGTATAAATTTGGTGACAGGTTGAACATTAAAGGATTTATAGTATACTTTTATTAACGGATAGTTTCTATTAATAATAGGTGCTACAGTATAAATTTGGTGACATTGTTATCTGCTTCTATGTTCTCTATTACATTTTATTACTGCACTTTTGGGATTTGCTTTGGTACTATCCCTTCATTCAAGAATGTGCCCTATTACTGTTAACTTCCTTTAAAAAAATGCATTACAATATTGCAATATATCATGGTCAAGTATGGCTAATATAGGATTTACCGAACATGTAATGTGTTTTCATCAAAATGGCAAATCTGCTATATAGGTGCAAATGTAGACTTAGATACAGATATAGACAGGGAGGACTGGGGAGAATAGCTCCACAGCAAAAACAAGTATTCCACTGAGAATACAGCAGTAAAATGTTATATTATTTTATATTGTAAGCAACAAGGTTAAGATAATATTGACATCCTTAACAAAAACTGCAGAATGTGTGCACTTATTTGCAATACAGATTAATACCTAATGACTTAGTAATATATGTATTTTAGAGAAAGAGCAGCATTTGTATTGATTGAAAACATACACAAAGAATTAAATAAAGTGGATATGGACTTTACTCAATATTTTACTAGTAAGGACCATAATGAATAAAAGAGAGACATAGATAAACTGTGACTCTTTTAAAAATATATATATATTTTTTTTAATAAACCATGATACAGCTACATTTAATTTCTACTTCAAAACTTGGTGACTGATGTGAGTCTCTGGGGATGGTTCATTGTTGTACTGTGCTCATCTACATGCATGTATGAGATGATGCTTTGCACAATACATCCCTGATTACACTTTGAACTACTTAGTACACCTTAGGTATCATTTACCACTGGGAAATTCTGCTGCATATCTTTACTGTCACTTGACAATGTAATGTAAGCAACTCCAGCAGCACATGCACCAAAATTTAGTTGACACTAAATTTGGAATTTTAAAATGCTTGTTTTTTTTTTTTTAAATGTTAGTGGCACAGTCAAAGGACAGTAGCTGTGATGGTAGCCATCATGATGTGTTTCAGAGCAGCTACTGATGTGTTTCCTGTTAGCAATGGAAAGTTTGTTATGGACACAGTGACTGCCCACCCAAATAGTGGCTACATTTTGGGATAAAAATTTGGTCTTCTTGTATAACAGAATTTTAAAAGAACTTTATAGTACACTACTTCTACCCTCCCTCTTCAATGGTCAATACTCTTTAAATATCCACGTCTCTTTGATTATCCTGCCCTGCTATATTATCTTATCAGCCATACTTTCCTGCTCATTGTACATCATTCACAGCTGGTTCAGGCATCACAAAAACATCTCCTCTTGACATCTGAATGACCATCACAAATATGCTCCTGACACCACTACAGCTGTCTCTAATTTCTGCGTCCCTTCTGCTCAGTTCTAAATGCTTTTGTCATGTTTGACTTCTTCTTTCTCCTCTTTGCGGTAGGCTCGCATTGACAGAATGTACTTGTCTTTACCACATTTTTGAGATTCTGAGACTAATCCCACTTAACTCATCTCACCACATAACATGTGATCCTTAATTTCCCCTACCTATTGCCTGCTGTACTTCAAGTCTTCTCCCTTCATTGTTTTGTCCCTCCCTTCCAAGTTTCTAGTCTCTCACATTTATCTACACATGATTACCCATCAACTCATTTACATTCATTATTCTAGATCACTGGTTGCAACTTTTGTTGCTGACTTTTTAATCCTTATATTTATTTATTTTATTTATTTATTTGCCATTTGTTACTCAGGTTGCTCTGGCTGGGCAGGTACCCTTTTTCAGCAGAGACCCAAGGAGAAAAGCTCCCTAATAGTTAAGAATTTTTACAATCAAAGTATTTACACATACAACTGTGGAGAAAAGCTCCATTTCAGCAAAGAAGTTGTTACAAAAACAATAAAGTAGTTACATATACAATCGGTACAGCATTTAAGCATAAAACTCCAGAGGAGGTAAATACATCAGAAATAGAATAAATATTGTACAATGTATGAAGTGGAGAAAAAATAAACATAGAAATATACTATTGTGTGTCTTACAAGCACAGGATGCAGAATGAAAAACAATACATTGGTATGGGAAATTACTACCTATACTTTGGTATAGTGAGGTGCAAGGGTGCCAGAGAGAGTGACCCAGGCATTAAGTGAAAGGAAGAGGAGGGGTATAGAAAGAAAGGGGAGGGAGATATTGGAGGTAGGAATATAGAGTGAAGACTGGAGTGTAGTGGAAGGAAAGGGTCACAGAGCAGAAGAGTCTAGTAATGCAAAAAAAGAATATGTATCAGTAAGAAAATAGTGGCAGAAGGAGGTGGGAAGAACCAGAGTAGACAAGGATAGAGAAGATAAAGGGTGAAGCAGAGTAGGGGGAGGAGGAGGCAGAGTTGGCAAGGTTCAAGTAGGGTCTTTGTAGGGGCAGTTCTACGAGTTAAGCAGATATTCCTTTATAGCAGTTTGAAGTTAGATGGGTTTTGAATAGTTCTAATATGGAGGGGGAGATGGCTCCAAGAGGAACTAACTGAGTGGCTATATAGCATTTTTCCTATAGCTTTATTAGGTTTGGTGATTTGAAGGAGGTGCTGATCGGAGCTACGAAGTTCCCGATATGGGACATAAGGAGAGATGATGGTTGCTAGAGATGGACAGGCTGTGGGCTGATGGAGGATTGTATGTGTCAGAAGGAGTTGTGGTAGGAGGAGTTGATTATGGAGTTCTAACCAGTGGAGTTTTTGTACGGAGAGGCAGTGATGTGAGTGATAGGGAAGGTTAGTGGCAAATCTAGTGATTTTGTTGAAGGTCAGCTCAAGTTTGGTTGACAAATTGTTTTGGAGGTTAGTGAAGATAGGGGTAGCATATAGTAGGGTAGGCCGTAGGTAGGCTTGAGCTAGGGACAATTTAGATTCTTGTGTTAGGAATTTTTTATTTCTGCATAGTAGTCCTAATTTTTGGTGTGTCTTCTTGCTGCAGTTATAAATGTGGATATTTAACTTATGTTCATCATCTATAACAACACCAAGAAGTTTAGTATGATATTCGACTTTAATAGTAGTGTTGTTTAGAGAAGAGACAGAGAAGGAGTTTTTTAAGTGTTGGAGGGATTTGGGGAGGAAGAGAAGTAGTTTTGTTTTGTTGGAGTTAAGTAGTAGTTGGTTAGTTATGAGCCATATTTCCACAGAGTGGAGGGAGTCTTGAGTGAGGGTGAGTAGGTGGGGTAAGTTGTCAGAGGTGGTGATGATAGTTGAGTCATCGGCATATTGTATGAGTGTAGAAAGGGGGCATGCTTGATAGAGATTGTTAGTGAAGATGTTAAATAATAGTGGCCCAAGGATGGAGCCTTGGAGCACACCAGCTTGAATGGTGTTGGAAAGGTGAGGTTGCAGAGAGCCATTTGACTGATTGAGCTCTATTTGATAGATATGAAGAGAACCAGGATAGGATAGAGGTAGAGAGATTAAAGTGGGAGAGCTTGGAGAGAAGGAGTTTGTGGAACACAGTGTCAAATGCTTTAGAAAGGTCGAGGAAGAGGCATGACACTAATTTTTTATTGTTAAGAGATGTAGCAATAGAGTTGGTGAAGGACAGAAGGGCTGTACTTGTGCTATGGTGTGGTCAGAAACCGGGTTGTGTTGGAGTGAAGATATTTTCCTGAATGAGATGAGCTGCTTGTGTATGCATTTTTCCAGAATCTTAGACAGTGGGGATAGAATTGTGATAGGCCTGAAATTGGAGGGGTCAGTGGAGTTACCTCCTTTATGTAATTGTATAATATATGACTTTTTCCAGATATTAGGGAAGAAGTTTTCCTGAAATGTCCTATTGATGAGGATGGAGACAGGATAGGTAATAGAAGGGGCAGCGAGTTTGAGGTATAGAGGAGACAGGTTGTCAGCAGAAGGGGAGCAGGGTTTTAGTTTACAGGGTAGTGATCTGATGAAGGAGATAGGAACAGGCTTGATAAGAGAAAGGAGTTTTGTGGGTGGTGGGGGGACGAGGCAGGCATCATTGTTTGGTTTATCAGATTTTTGTATGGTGTTAATGAAGAAGGAGTTCAGAAGAGTGGCAGTTTCGAGTGGAGAGCTGTTAGGGGATGTTTTTGGAGGAGATAGGTTCCCCTGGGTGTAAGGGTTTGCTGATGGTATTCCAAAATATTTTGGGGTTTGAGTGGGGCCTTCTTAGTGGGTCTAGATAAAAGAATTTTTTGTCGAGGGTGACACTTTTTTGTGGTGTTCCATAGGTCCCTATTGTTTTAGAGACTAGACGGTGTTTGAGTTTGTTCCAGTATTTCCATACATTGTCTCTCTTTTGCATGAGGGAGACAGCTTCTTTGCTTAACCAGGGAGCATAGCTTGATTTACCCCTAGTCTTTCTGATAGGGGCCAGGGAGTTCAGGTTGTTAAGGAAGATGCTGTTGAATTGAAGGACATCTTCTTTGAGAGGGCGGTTAAGTAGAAAAGCTCAATTTATAGTGGACAGTCTCAGGTTAAATATATCTGGGTTGAAGTTAGAAAGATTACGACAATCCTTATATGTATGAGATTTAGGAGGTTAAGCTAAGTGACATTGGATGTAGGTTGGGTGATTGTCACTAAGAGTATCAGGGAGTGTACAGGGATTATGGTAGTGGGTGAGGTGAGAGGTAAGTATCCAGTTGAGAGTGGAGCAAGTGTTGGAATGTTGATTTGAATGAGTAGGGGAGGTGATGTGTTGGGAGAAACTGTACAGATTAATGTAATCTTTGGGACAGCTTATGGAAAGAGTATTCCAGTCAATGTTAATATCCCCTAGAATAATAGTTTTGTAGGAGATGGATTGAGAGATCCAGGCAAGTAAGTGTTCTGGTATAGTGATGCTATTGCCAGGAGGTATATAAATTGCTGCAATGGCTATCCTTTTATGCCTATTTAAGATACAGTTGACCATGAGAATCTCAGCTTGGTGGAAGCTAGGGGAAGAGTAAGGTAGAGGATGGACTGAGAAATGTTCTAAAAAAGTATAGCTACACCACCACCTTTTTTATTCGTCTGTCTTGGTGGAAGATATTATACCCTGGGGTAGGATTTCTTTGTTTGGTATGTGGGAATTTAGCCATGTTTCAGAGATACAAAGGATATTTGGAGTGTGGAGAGTTATCCAGGAGTGTAATTCTGGGACTTTCTTTAGGGCACTGTGAATACTGAGTGCAAAGATTTTGAGGTGTCTTGTAGATGGGGTGGGTGTGATATTGAGGAGATATGGGAAGAGGAAGAGGGAAAGATAGTAGGGGAAGTGTTAGAGAAGGGATCAGGATTATGATGAATATCTCCAGTGAGAAGTAGAGAAAGTATGGAGGTGGAGAAAATAAACCTGAGAGGGTTAGGTTCACAGGATTTGTTTTTAGTCATTTGGAAGTAGTTGTGAGGAGGTGTGAGTTTGTGTTTGTAGAGTTAAGTAAAGTGATGAGAGAAAAGGGAGGGTGCTGTAAGAGGGAGAAGGGTTTAGGGTGTAGGGTTTGTGATATTGGAAGCGTGGGACTGGGGTATAAGTAGGGTGAGGGATTATGGCAGCATGTGGCTAGTGAGAGGATAAAAAGTAGTGGCATAGATAAGACTAGAAGAAACATTATGTCTGGAGTTTAAACAGGGAAAATGCAGTGGATGTGGTGTAACAGTGTCCAAGGTATTAATAGAGGTAAAGATGTTGAGGTGTAATATTGTATGAGGAAGTAATAGATGAGTGGGGTATGAATAAATACGTTTGGAGTGAGGAAGGGTGGATAATAGTGTGAAATAAGAGTAAAGGGAGGAGGTATAATGAGGCAGAGAGTGTGATAGGCTAGAGATTTGCTAGGTATGGAGGGGCAGATCGGTGTGTGTAGACGTATTTAGGTATAAGTGTAATTGTTTTGGGGGTGGTTGGGAATGGGGTTGGGGTAGAGGAGTGGAGTGAGCTTGAGCATTAGCGAGGGCGAACGGAGTGGGGCTACCTCCTGAGAGAGAGGATAAATGCCTAAAAAAACAATTAGAGAAGCAGTAAGTATGGCAGAAGGAAGGCAGTGAGAGGCAGGAGGAGAAAGGTGAGAGACATGAGAGAAAGATCTGTGAAATGTTTAGGAGAAGGGAGATAGCATCAGCAGAGTATGGAGAGAGGAGTTGGGCAAGGAAGGGTGGCTTAGGAAAGTGATATAGAGACCTACAAGAGCAGAGCAGTGGCAAAATGGAAGTACAGTAGGGAAAGGGAGGTTAGTCTACAAAAGACACATGCACATATTTTTCTAATGCTCCTTTTTTCTCCTACAGACCTTTCCACCTGCCTTCACATCCCTCCACCAGAAATACTGCTGACTTCAACCACAGCACCTAAACAAAACTCTCTTTCTATCATCCTATTCTTAACTCCTCCACATGGGTTTGCTGCATTCCTCTTTCTCTCACTCTGTGTCTTATCAAGTAATCCCCCAACATGTTAACAATAAAATTGCATTTCCTACCTAAAAGATATAATCTACACATCACCCATTTGCTATATTACTACTAATGAAAACTTGCACAGTCTGAACCCTGGTGTTGAACTCTTTTTAGATGCCTCTGCTACTCACAAATGTTCCTTAGTAAACACTATATTCAAACACAAGAATTTTGTAAGTGTACTCCATACCATAAGACCTTGCGCTTGGTTATGATCACTTCTGTAGTTGTCTCATCAGACTTCTGTCCACGTGGTCAGGAAAACTAGGTGTTGAGCTGTCAACTGATTATTGATCGGTATTGAGGTGGGTTTGATGGCTGGGCAGCAGTTGGATCGGCCCAATAAACCTAAGCAAGCAATGAAATTTTCACGGGAATGTCAGGAAACAAACTGTAAAAAAGCTGAGCTGGAGGCAAAAATTATTGGTCAGAAGAGAGCTGACTTTTTTTTTTTTTGGGGGGGGGGGGTAACCATAGGACTTCATGATGGATATCAGCAGTAATAGAAGCTATCAAGTTAGAAAGAGTCCTTCCATGCAATTTCAGCAAGTGAGGTAGAGTTGAATCCACAGATTTGTCTAAGTACCAACAAGTAAAGAAAGAAGTAACCACAGCAGTTACAGCCACAAAGGGGTTCCAGAGAACAGTCTGGTGGCACAGGAGGGGGAGGTGGAACACTGCTAAGATTCTTCTCATTAAGAGGGAAGAAATGTTAATCTTGAATGGGAACATTGTTGAAAGGTGGAAAGAACACTTTAAGGAATTTGAATCTAATGGATGTGTCCTCCTTTGAGAAGACAATGCCCTTGGTGGACCTGGATACATTTCACTAGCTGGCTCCATTGTAATAGTTAAGCAATTCAGCTGTGACAAGTCTGTGGGAGATGACAAAATCTACCCAGAGATGCTAAAGATATTTAATTTTGTTGAAATGTAATGATATATGTGACTTTTCAGTGTTGTGTGGAAGACAGTGATAGTATCTCTGGACTGGCAGATTGAGCTAAAGGTCCTCATTTTCAGAAAGTCAGAGCAGAGATAATGTTCATTTATATAGATTACATACCTCAGCCTACCTGGGAAAGCATCTGTGAGGGTGAGGTAAAGGAGTCTGCACCAAATAATTATGCCCTTGTTTCAGGAGGACTAATACATAATTCATCCTTCCTAAGGAACACTGGATCAACTCTTTGTCCTTGCACAGACATTTCAGGGGCAATGGAAGTATGCCTACACTACCTACAAGTGCTTTGTGGACTGGGTGAAGGCATATGTCTGGGTATCTTGGAATGCTTTTAGCAGTTACCAAAAATGATAATTTTTATAATGGCAGGGGGTCTCACAGACACTGCAAAATGCCATTCAGTCCCCTTATTTGAAAAATGAGAACTGTGAATCCATTCTCAGTAAGCTGAATATATTCAAGGTTGGGAAGAATCCCACTAAAAGTGTGTTCTGTCCCCTCTCCTATCTGATCTTGAAGGACAAGACATTAAGGTAAATCACCTTCTAGATATCTAGTCGAACAGCTGCATCTCTTTTTGCAGATGGTATTATCTACTTATCCTCAAGTGACTGTGATCTCCAGAATGATCTGGAGTGATTTGCTGTTGGTTGGGAAGCACTTTTGAAGAAAACCAGCACCTCCAAATCAGAGGTTATAATGTTATCTTAGAAAAGTTTGAATTGTTCTCTTCAGATGAGAGCAAAGCACCTACCTCAGGCAGAAATGTTTGTGTATCCTGGTGTCTTGTATACAAGTAAATGTACAAAAAATCAGGAGATTGACTAAGAAATCACTGCAATGCTTAACTGTACTGCAGTATTGTACCAGGCAGTGAAATTGAACCATTAACTGTAACAGAGGATAAAGTTCTTCATTTACTAATCACTCCTTCCTCATCTATGGTTATGAATCTTGAGTACTGACCAAACAAATGAGATCATAGGCAGCAGTATTACATTTCAAGTTAGTTGGGCACACCCTCTGTAATATGGTGAGCAGTTCAGCAATTTGGGGAGATTTCACAGAATAGCCACTACACCTCTATGTTGAAAGATGTCAGTTGAGGAAGTTAGGCCATCTCAATACCTCCCATGGCAGGTATAGCAGGTATATCCCACTTGCTAGAGGCTCTGGCATAAATACAGGAGATTGTTGAAGGGATTATTTTTCAGCCCTGTGCCTGGGGTTCCCACAATATGAGCCCAGAGTGTGATAATGAGGAAAAAAGCAATCTGGTCAGCCCTGTTCAGCTTGCTGCCACCACAAAATTCTCACCAAGGGAAGGCATTGAGGGGAATACAGTACATAAGGGTGGGTAGAGAGATGAATGGATGGATGGACGAAGGATAGATGGTGGAATGAAGGAATGATGGATGGATACATGGATCAATGGATGTATGGATTAATTAACCTCCAAACCAATGCTACCCTTCAAAAGCATCCCTCAGGTTTAGTCCCTGACTTGCATGTATAGAATACAGAGTATAACCTGAAATCATAGGAAACAATAACTACTGTTTTAATTCCATATTTGTAGTCATGACTCAGCAAAAATAAAACACAATGTACTTCTATGGTAAGATGTCTTATCTCAGCACTCATTTCTTCCACAAGCATTTTTTTATGCTCTTCCTCCTTATGTTGGACAACCATTTAACCACCCTCCATTAAACTCAGAACCACTACGGTGACAGTTATCCAGAGGGACTATCATCTGAGAAGACATTCATGTTCTCACCATCATCTTATTAAAGTATGAATAACCCTAACTCCTTCACTTTGGTGAGATTATGACCATCTAAACCACTGTAGGGATTGTTTATGCCCTTATAAAATGAGTTATGCTCCCTGCATGCGGCTGTCATGGGCTACTGCTCCCAGCTTGGCTGATCATGCCCATGTTGTCCCCGAACTGGCCTAACCTGTTAACACAACTCCACCTTCCAGCAAAGATCATGTTGCAGAGAGGCCTAAATACATGCCAAGACCCACTCTGTCCCTCCCCAGCATAAGAGCAACTATTTTCCCAGCCTGAGCAGTCACAAGTCTGAACCACTAATAGATCTCAGGTTACCTGTGCTAACTTTGGAGTTTTATCTATTTACTATTGTAGACTCTCTGCCAACATTTTTTTTAAGTGAGCACTAATAATCAACAATTGGATTCCTCAAGCCTTGCATTCATAGTACAGAATCGCTCTCCATCTTCCTACCTGATATGTTTACGTAGTTTCAGCAGCTTAACAGGTAGCAACTTGCCTTTGGTGCACCACAGTAGGGAGCTGGATTAAGTTTCCAATAGTGTCACTACAGTGCATCATAAGGGGGTGCTGCAATCCTGAGTGTGCTGTCCTTTGAATGAGTCACTGAACTGAGTCTCCACCTGCCTCCGTTGGTGGTAGCTCATGTGGATGTAAAAGATAACATGGCACATATCAAAAAGAGTAAGAGTCCTTTATTTGTATAAAAAAGAACTCTTATTTACAACATATTTACAAATGTACAAATATATATATATATATTGACACATATTCATAAATTTCCTTACAATCACAGTAAATTTTTCATCCCAGTTAGACCACCCACTCCTTTTTCCATAACCACCATCTGATTTTACTTAATATTGTTGCTAAAATCCATTCACCATTAAGCATAATTTAATTTATTCTTTTATTTGACATAACCCATGACATAAAATAACTTTTCGTCAATTCTTTATTTCTGTTCTTATAATATTCATATTTAATCATATCCATGTTTACTTTATCCACTTCTTTTATATCTTCAAAATATCTTCTTTGCATAGTTTTCCCCATTACTTTTTACTCTTTTACATTTCAAAAACACATATCCAGTAGTTTCTTCTTCTTGACAATGCAAACATATTATATTGTTTTTTTTTATATGACATATTTCCTTTCTACTTTCTGATCACACCATTTGCTTCTTATTTTTATATCTTTAATTTTTTCATCTGTTAGATTTTCCCATTGTTTTACGTAGTAATGCTTTATCATTACATCCATATACCAGACTTTTCTTTCTTTTTTTCTGTATCATCAATTATTTTCCACAAAAATATTTTTTTTGGTAATATTTTATTTCTTCACTTATACTTTCTTTTATTCTTTTTTACCACACCCAAAATATATTATACTTATATTTATACAATTTTACTACTAATCTCTCATCTTACTTATATTTATACACAGTGTTTTTTTGTAAACAAACAGGTGGTGGTAAGCATATGTTGCATTTGGGCCCCCCCCAGCCCCTCCCCCCCATGCAGCCATTCCAGTGTCCCATTATTTGGCTATTTCTCCCCAGTTGCTATAAACACTGGTAAAAACTCTCAGTGTGCATACTGCTTTCTGCTTTACTTCTACAATGATTATAGATATTTGGATTTAATTTAAAATGTTATTTAAAATTTTCCAGCACAAACACTGATATACGTTTGCTAAAAAAGCAATGCAGTCTCACAATGAAAACAGACTTAGCATTAAAACTTCTGTGACTTTGAAAATCACATTCATTGCAATAGCATTGAAACTCACATTCAAAGAAAATGCATCTGACCATTGGCAGATTAAGTTTACTTTTGGGCTGTTTTCAAATCATAGACCCCTTGCACACATTTAGGACCATGCAAAATTTATTTGATTCACCTTCCTGATTGTATCATTTTATAATATATAATAATTAAATTATATCCCTTGTATAATACACCACTTGTTAGAGTGTGTTTTAAATTTATAGCCAGTAAGCAAAGAAACAAAACATATGAACTAATAATGCCAAAACTGCCCAATTCAGAGCATTTCAACCATAAAAGGCCACTCAAACTTCCGTCATTACAACCCACCAATATCGGTCAATATGCATAGTCTCTGGGGAAGTAAAAGTTATCTGAATAATTCCACATTAAAGAGATCTGACCGTAACTAATGAAAAGGTTGCTGCTAGCAAAAAACTTTATATTTAAGTATTTCATCTACAAATTCACTGCCTGCTGCCCTTGAAGAATAAATTGCCTGTTACATTAAAAATGATAAGCTGGTAATATTCCAATAGGGAATGAATGGCAAACTAAACCAGGTTCATGGTTACTAGGCATCCTATCTAAAGGAGGACATACTCAGGACTGCAGCACCACACCCTCTTAAAATCCAATACAGTATCAGCAATCCATCTACATGCTATGGGAATAGAACCCACAGCCTTCTGCATCAAAACAAAAGTATGCTACCTGCTGTGCTAATGACACTGCTTTAAAACTCTAAACACAAAACAGTGATACCATTTACTAAGCAAAACAGTTGCATATTTTGAGTAGAGAATTCAGGCTCTTGTTTCCTGTAACTAAGGTACCAGGGCTTGAGACTAAGCAAATTACTAACTACCTGCTAACCCTAACTAGGGCATTTCAATGTCTCTCACACACACACCTCAACCTTTTAATGCAAGAAATCTGGACAAAGTCTAAAATAAATAGGAACAGATTTTAAATATTTCTCTCATGAACTTAGAAAATTGCTAGAATAACAGGATTTGTATTAGTATGCATGTTTATAAAGGATCTAAACCTCAAATATATGCCATTATTTAGCAACTTCAATCTTTTTATGAAGAAAAAAACAAAAAAATATGGGGCAAAAATCTGGACATTCTGCAAAAACCTGGGCAGTTGAAGGGTATGCTACCTATCTCTTACATACACACACACACACACACACACACACACACACACACACACACACACACACACACACACACACACACCATACCTCTCAACCTCTTAGCACAAGAAGTCTGAGCAAAGCCTGTCGTAGTGAGGGAACAAAGGCCCAAAACTAGGGAAACATTTTAAATATTGCTCTTATAAATTCAGAAAGTTGCTAGAATAACAGCATTTGTGTTAGAATGCATTTTCTAAAAGATATAAAGTCTGAAACTAAACTCAAATGCATGCCATTAGTAACTTTAATCCTTAGATCATTCCTGTGATTTCTCAAAAAAAAGACAATTTTTATGAGGAACAGACCAAAAATATAAGTCAAAAATCTGGACATTCTGTGAAGATCTGTACAATTGGAGGGATTATACAAACATATACCCCGACCTCCCTTTTAGACCCTCCCCATACCTCTCAACTTTTTAGAGCAAGAAATCTGGACAACAACACACATAATAGGGGGGACAAATGTCCAAAAATAGGGACACCTTTTAAATATTGCTCTTAACAAACTTTGAAAGTTGATAGTACAAGTTTTGCATTAGTATGAACTTTCTGAAGGATATGAAGTGTAAACCTCAAATGTCTGCCATTATTTGCTGTCTTAATCTTCAATGATTTCCCAGGGATTGCCAGAAAAACACAGTTTTATGAGAAACAAACCATGGATGTGAGACTAAAATCGTGACATTCTGTGAAAATCTGGACATTTCACACACTCACACACACACACACACACACACACAGACTTACCTTCTTCCTATACATGCATACACCCGCCTACCTATTTCTTGCACACATACACTCCTCTTAAAAACTTAAACACACATGCACACCTAGGGTAAGTACAGCACTTATATTCAAGAAAGGAAAGAAAAATAAGTCAGGAATTGAAGTTAGAAAGTGGCAAATTACACAATATGTCTGTATCTGCTTGGAAAAAGAAGGCAAGGTGAGAACTCATTCTATTTAAAGAAGCAGCCAATAAAACATCTGCTTTATACAGCAATGGGACTTTGGGGTTATATTCATGAAATTTAAAACAATGCAACACTTGAAGGGAGAATCCAAAATGTAAAACCACAGTGTTAGCTATAATGGGAAGCATTGCAATATGACAGCTCCTGCTTTTGCAAGAACAGAATTCACTTGGAAATGATCTCAAGAACAGTCAGCTATGATAAATGCAATACTTTTATTTGAACAGGTTTATCTATAGTACACTTGGATTACCCACAGGATACGTCCTGGTCAGTTGCTTCAAACAAAGGGTAATGACAGAATGGTGCAATATAGATGAGTGCCTGAGTACACCAAGCAACTGAAGTATTTGTTGCTTCACCAGAGTATAAATGCATACCACCAGAGCCATTTCACAAAGTGATTAGCTTTCCATGATAGTCATTCCCCATTAAACAGTAAAGATCAAAATACAGGTGAAAGGTCAGGCAATGAAAAGAATGACATAGTCAGACGAAGGAGAAATAACAAGGGAGGGATTATTTAATTTCTTCTTCATATACAGACCACAGCCTCTTAATGACTTTAAGCCAACCTTCCTGCCACCAGTAGTCTATTCTTATCTTTACACTTATATACACTATTTTACTCTCTTAGGCGACTGACATTATTTAAACTCCATGTACAACAATCAAATAAAAATTACCAAGAGAGCAAACACTCTCAAGTACTTGACTAGTTATTGTGTACTTGGGTGAACAAGTTATGTTTGTTAAAACTATATGGTGTTTACACGTCTAGCCAATCAGTTTAAGCGCTGCATACTATCAAATAAAACGGAAATCCAGTTCATAAAATAAAACAAAGTGATCATTAAATTCAGGCAACTGAACAATTCCTGATTTTCCACCTGACTTTTTGATAAAACACTACAGCTTCTAAAAGAACAGCACTAACAAATGTAGCAGGAGACGATAGTCATACATCTTAATTTTTAGATAAAAGAATAAACTGCATGCATTTTTAAACATATGATCTATAATCTACTGAACCTGTCTATTGTTTCACTTAAAACAAATGATACCACACTTAAAATACTTTTTAAAGTCTGTGTTTGTAAGTCATTGTCTTAATTTGGTTCAGTGATAACTGTAGCTCTATTAAGGTTTCAGGCAAACTATCTGCATTTGATTCCTTTTAGTATTTTAATGAGATAAGACAGACTGCAAGAATTTTTAATTCTGCTAGTTCCTGCAGGCTGATCTGGCCTCTTAAGTAGTGACTGCAAATTATTCAAATTTGCCAAGATGAGTTACACAGATAAGTTTGCAGTTTTAAAACATTAATTAAAAATACCAACTACTAAGTTAAAGATCCAGCAAAAAACACATTTGTAATTGCAGAGCAATCGGATAAATACAATTTGAAAATTCCTGTAAAGATGTTCAGTACACATATTCTGCTTTAACATATGAACACACAGAAGTGTTCTGAAAGGTGATCCTTTAATTGTTAAAGGACTTCAAACTCAAACATAGGAAATATTTGACTTAGTTTTGAGAACTACTGTACTTTTTTACAGTGATTTAAAAGGCTAACTTTACAGATGTACTTTTCTGAATCAAAAAGGCAACCCATGCAGTTCATCCAGTTTTACCGAGCCTCAAACTCTTCCAGACTACTCTAAAAGATTCTACCAAATCTGAAGCTTCAGTTAGGCATTCTGAAAAGTAAAATGACAGCTCTCACAGGGTTAACTAAATCGACCACTCACCTGTAGCCCAGTCACGGTCCACAGTCCAAACATCTTCAGGAATTTAAATTCCACATGTACGGACCAGGAAGATGTAAACTATTGGTCGCACAGACGCGGAAAGTCTTCTGCGTCTGTGCTACCTGGTGCAAAGGGCGTTCTTAAAGAAGAATGCCCTTAAAAAAGAAAGTTTTTTTTTTTTTTAAAGAAACAGGGCAGCATACTATCCTGAAAAAAGCACTGTTTATACAATGTTACTACTAATCTCTTATCTTTTTCATTTATCCACTTTAACACTTTGTACAAATTTAATGAAGCAGCATATAACAATGGGTTAATTAACCCCAAAGTTTTTCCTCTCTAATTACATACAAAACTCCTCTTTTTACTGGATTTAATCCTCTACAAATAAAAAAAAAGATCTGTAATAAGTCCTTTCCTACTACTGTTGGCAACATAAATGCTCTTGCTAATTATGCTATTTTCCCAGCAGTGCTGAATTTATCAAATAAGCCTTTTTTCTGAATGATAATTTATATGTTCTTCAGAAGACAGTCCATTTTATTTCTTCTATTTTTTTTTCATTGAAATCTACTTACATCTTTATTCCCAAATTTAGTATATAATAAAGAAATTTTGTTCATTCATTCATTCATTGTAAAATACAGACCCCCTTATCTTTACTGGAGTCACTTCGGAATCTCAAAATTCCGAATCATCGAATGTCATATGATAGAGACCATATGATCGATGTTTCAGAATATCAAAATTCCGAAACAAATCCAAGAAAAACAACAATTTAAATATTTCTGCATGGGAGCAAGCCCCCCTGCACCCCTCACACCCCCACTACTGAAATATACCAACTCCGAGATCGCACTACAGTGAGGAAAAAGGAAATCTCCCATTCCACACTGTATGCAAATCTCTGTTCAGAATTTTGAAATTCTGAAACTTTGATCATATGGATTTGACCTTATAAATTTTGAGGTTTTAGGATTTTAAGATTTAAAGGAACCCATCTTTACTACATCACTTAAACCTTTACTTTTCTCTTTAAAGCCATAAAATATCACCTCTAGACACTAATTTGTGCAAATCATTACTTCTTTTATCCAAATTTTGTTTTTGCTTTTTTTTGCAAATATTATAATGTCATCTGCATATCTTAACAGAAATGGGATTCTTAATCCTTCAGGTGTTATATACCTCACCTCCTTCATCTGTAATTTATTTCACATACTATCATATTTATAACTAACCCAAAAAGTATACAACTCATTGGGCATCCATGTCATATATCACTCTTCATATGCACTTCTTGACTTAACCAGCCATTTACAAGTATTTTTACTTTATTATCGCTACAAGCTGACATACATAATTTCCTAACTTTCACGCTTTATATTCTTTCATTATTTCCCATAAGTTCATGTCCAATTGTATCAAATGCCTTATTAAATTATGATGTTTGCTTCTTTTCTATTCATAACATCATCCACAGTTTCTCTAACTATCATTAATCATTCTTGACAACCTTTCCCCTTTATGCTATACATACTATCCTCCATAATACTTTCCATTTTAATTTCAAAACTCTTTTGTATTATTTTCAAAAAGATTTTATAATCATTATTATTCAATACTATCATTCTGCAGTTTTTGTTTCCTATCTTCCTTCCTCCATGAATTTAAATATTCCACTACATAATTCTTTAAACACAAAACCTTCATTTAACCATTCATTCAAAATATTTAAAACATATATTTTTGCCAATCCCTTAAATTTTTATACATTTCATACCTGATTCCAGCCAGTCCTGTAGCAAAATCTATACTTACCTGTCTTAATACTTTATCTAGCTCATATAAAGAAATCTCTTTTCCAACTCCTTATTCTCTTTTTCTGTAAACTTTTTACTTTTCATGTTTTTTTCATACCTTCTTTTTTCTTTAAACGTTTCTTGTACATATTGTACTACACTATCTTTTCCTGAGTTTTTTATTATTTCTCCTTTTTAGCTATTTTATTTCTCTCATTACTCTACCATCTTCCTTTACTAATTTGCTCCTTGCAAAAAACATCTTTGCTTATATAATAATTCTTGTATTTTTCTTGATTTCTTTTATATAATTATTTTTCTTTGTCAAAGTATTTTCTATCCTTATGTACTAAATCTTCCAGTGCATCATTATATGTTCTTTTATATTTTTCTTTCTCTACTTTTCTGACATCATATTGCCACTATAAAAAAAGTTTGTATTTTTCCTTAAATACAATCCATCATTCAGACCAATCTTTACAAAATGTTATCATAGTAATATGATCTTTCCATAACTATGGTACTAATTTCTTTCCTTCATTTCATGCTTTCTCATTTATCCTTTTTATTTGTTTGCCTATTTTATATATTTTTGTTTTCCTTTATAGCTATATTAAAAGATGATCTAAAAATCCTGTTTCAATGGGTTCCTATCATGTAGTCAAACTTTTACAAGTTCAAACCTCCTATGGTCGAGACCATAACTTCGAATTTGTAAATGTTTGAGCGTTTGAATGGAAATCTCCATAAGCGGAAGTTTCCATTTTGTTTAATGGGGTGCAATCTCACAGTTGGTATATTTAAGTAGCAGGCCGATGTGGGGTGCGGAGCCCCCCACCTGGGGGGTGCAGGGGTGCTTGCCTCCCTGCTTAAAACAGTTTATTTTGTTTTCCATTGTTTTTTTTATCCATAGTCGAAGTTTTGTAACTTCGAACATAATGGTTCGATCATTACGTGTTCGAAGTTATAAGACTTCGACTATGTGATATAGACCCTGTTTCAACTGCCTCCCCTTCTCCTATAACTAAACCTTCTGATAATATAAAATAATGTATTGCAGTTTTATACATACCCCTTTTGTAAGTCCATGAATTTTTGTCCCAAAAATGTAACTTACCACATCTTATAACTTCTAGCATTTTTCTTATACCATTTCCTTTCTTTTTACTCTTGCCTCTTAAATCACAGTTAAAGTCTCCTGTTATTATAATATTCATATTTAAAAAAAAATGTAACTTACCACATCTTATAACTTCTAGCATTTTTCTTATACCATCTCCTTTCTTTTTACTCTTGCCTCTTAAATCACAGTTAAAGTCTCCTGTTATTATAATATTCATATTTATCACTACATAGTCTAAAATCTGATTAAATAAGCATTCTCTTTCTTTACAATTAGCATAGCATATAATGTTATAATTCTATATACTTGTTCTTTTCATTTTAAATCTATAAAATGCGGCTATTCCAGAGCATCTCTCAGTTCCCAAATTCCAGGTTATCTTTCCTCCCTATAGTTTTTCCTGTTTCCAATCTTTCATTTGTTAAAAATCTTGTGACTTCTATCATAATTAAATCTACATCACATGTATTACAGCATTCCAAAATTCCTATTCTTCTTACTACATTCTTAATAATATTCACATTTACAGAAAGCACTCTAATTTTTTTTTTATTTTTCTCTTTTCCTAAAATTCATGCCTTTATAAGTTCACAGCTAATTACTGGCTTAATGGAACATTCTAAGCCTAGCCAATTTTTCTCCCAAAGGTAACAATCAAACACTATGCCTTGAGTCTGTGAGTCAAACACCTTAACTATTATATCAATCTCTAATCACTGACTGTATATATTCTTATTCATCCAATTCTTTTCTTTTTTTTTTTCTTTTGTACTTATCCCTTTAAATTTTCCTTTTCTGTCTTTACCCTTTTACCAATAGAATTATTTTTTTTTCACTATCTACTAATTTATGTATTTTTCAACACTTATTTCAGAGCCTTATCTCATCTAATTTTCTCTATTTCTACTGCTTCTAACATTTCTTCTCTTTGTTCATTTTACTAATTCTTTTTCTTTTTCTTTATTCTTATTTTCATTTTTATAATCTATCCATAAATGTCCAATTTTGTTAAATTTATACATTTGTACATGAATGTTCTATTTTGTTTCCCTGTTAATTGCTTTTTTGATATAATGATTCAGTGGGATTACAGTTTTTCTTTTGATTGTATTCTCCAAGAAAATTTTCTGCTGAAAAAACAGTCCCAAATATAATGTCACAAATTGTCTCTTTGTTAATAAGAATAAATGTTCTTACCTCATGTGCATTTACAGCCAAAGGAGCTATTAAATTGTCCCGCGCTTCATACCTGTCTATTTCTTTGTCTTCTTTACTTTAAATCCTTAACACGTACTTCCCATTTTTCATTTTTTTCTGCTTTTTTTCTTTTCTGCTACTCCCCTTTTGCTTTCTTTTACTTTCTCTACTTAATGTTTTCTTTTCCAGCTCACCGCTATTCTTTAGGATTGTCTCTGCATCATCTTTTCATATTTTCTCCATAATCCCCCCTCACCAGGAAGTGTCTCCTTTATTTTCTGGCTTACTCTGCATCACCATTTCTTTAAGTAAACCCTTCTACAACCCTCCAAACTAGAGGGTTGTAATTATACATCCATTTCCTGACTCATCTCCATCAAACAGATTTCTTTGAAACAACTCTTACTAATCCTGCACCCATTCTTTTGTCTCAAAATTGGCTTTCTCCTCAATTTCTCTCACCAATCCATTATCTCCTTTACTTTCCATCTGCCTCCCTGTTTCTCTGGGCCACCTTTGTGCCTGGAATGGAAACAGGAAGTGCTCATGCAAAATGGTCCCACTCACAACAATGACAATAAGGGGAAGTTCCCTGGTGCCCCTGCCAAATTTTCCCTAGTTAGTATGAATAATGAATACCACCTTGGATATCCCCTAAAAATAATCTATTGTGTTAGTGGGACTAATCCAATCAACAAAGTGTAAATAAATAAATAAAAATGGAAAGTAAATGCAAGAGGGGAAAAATGGATAAATTCTACAGAAATGCTTCCAAACATAAACTGCGTGAATCACTGACATAGCATGATAAAAATATAATATGGCTCCACATAGGTAGGGGTTAACATCAGAAAATGAAAAGTCATGGATGAATGAGCCACAGATTAGTTGATGGTTGCAAACAGAGTTGAAAGATTTTAAACAGAATCACACAGCATAGAACTCAGAGTTGACTAACATTTACCAGAAGAGAAAAGATGACACAAACACTTCCCCTAGACAACATAACAAGGGATTGAAATGGCATTAACCTGGCTCTTGATAGAAAGCAATTTTAGAAATAACTGCTTCATCAAGGTTTAGACAGATTGTGATGGACAACACTGGGTCAATTTTGTAATGTAACCTTACAATGTCTAAGTGAACAAAAAGCCAGCATTTGCAGGGTGAGTATTCCAAGGGACCACGACAAAGATGAGTTTAGTTTCACAAAGGAGCAGTTGAAATGAAGAGCTACACAGAATGTAATCAGTGGTGAGAAGTTACATAGGTGGGAGAACGGTAGTAAGAAAATGATTTATTTACAGAGATGACAGAATACTACAGGATGCAATGATAGCCCTCTAATGTATCAGTAAGCTGGTTCCTCAAATAGTACATTTAAAAACTAGTTATTTCGTTTTGAACTTTTAGCTAGACATAGCATGGTGAATCATATTTCATTTTCTAGTATGCCACAAAACACTAAATAATCAGAATATAACTGTGTGGTAGCAAACAAATAGGTTGACTACTCAAATTCAGATATTTAGATGCACTAGGCTCTAACACATCAATACACAACAGGTATCCTCCAACTGTTCTTTAAGCTGTGTCTGCTTACCTTTCTTTTATTCCTTTTGAAACCATTCCTCCTCTTACGGCTCACCACTTTAATGCTATATAAAGCTCCAAGGATGAGTAGCGCTCCAGCTATTCCAACTGCCACAGGTAGAAGCATGCCAGACATGTATCCTGCCTACATAAAAAGAACAGCTATTTTACTGAGTATAAAAATCCTGATTAGCATTCTAATGGCAACAGCTGAATCAAGAGTTTGACGAGCATTCTATTATATTCCAGGGAGTATGATTCTCATCAATAAACAGTTTTACACTGCAGAAGAATGTAAATTTCCAGAGATTTCTGTAACAGTCTAAGACACACAGTACTAGAACAGAACCAAGGGCAACAGCAAGACTAAAAAAAGCAATTATCAGTTTTATATTAGTTTTATATGTTGTTTAAAGACACCAGTGTTTACCTGATATAAACAAGTACTACTTCAAGAGGAGACTACATTTAAATTTGACCACATCTCCTTCCTCCTCACTTCTCAGATTACTAAATAATTCACATTCTAAAAGAGCAACCTTTTAACTAAACTAGTTAATCCTACAAGATGGAGACATCAAGGTGGGAGTAGCAATACTTTTCAAAATCAACCCATAATTCTTGGTGGCGTTAATATAGATTGGAACACTATTAATGCTGACAAAAAGAAAATGCATACCCTATATCCTTACTTATAAACAGAACTATCCAATCAACAAAAAACACAACAACACTCAATACTCTCTCTCTCTTCTCTCTCTCTAAAGCTCAAAACTTTCGACTATGGTCAACACTCTCTCTCTTCTTGATCTCTCCTCTGATAAATTCGCCAATAATAATTGGTTTTCTTCTTATTAACACAAGACACACAGCACACAGGAAAACCATAAATATCTCATCATCTCCATCATTTCCATCGGAGTTCCCGTTCCCCCAGGCTCCATTCTTGGTCTCTTCTCTCTTCTCTCTCTTTCTTATCGACAGACTGCAATCAGCAACCTGCATGCAATAAATATGCATGATGATGATTCCTTATCTGCTCAGCACCATCCTCTACAGAACTGATCTCACTGACCCAAAAATACTTTTAATACTGTAGAAACATGGTTTTCTAAACGGTTTCTCCTTTTAATTTTTACCATTTACTCAAATAATGGTACTCTCATCTCACCTGATCTCACTACAAAAACTTTTAGGAATACCATTGACAATACTCTCCTCCTTGATCAGCACATTAACAACAACATCAAGTTAGTTAACACACCTAAAACAAGGCTCGAATTTCAAAAACTACCTTATAATTCCTCAACTCACTATTGCCCATCTTGTAAACTCAAAAAAAAATCAAAAAAGGCAAACAACACAGCAGGTGATTCTCTATCTCACTAAATACAATAGTAGAAGTTGGAATCTCTTACTAGTGACATAACTCTGACTACATCCCTGCCACCTGCAATACACCTGAGTACTTTTGTACAATTGTGGATTAATTTAACTGCTTATTGTAAACTTTTTTTTTTTTAAATTATCTTTCGTTCTTTTTGCTTTTGTAATATCTGATTTTAGCTATTATCTTATAAATATTTCCATATTATCCCCCTCATTAATAACATTTCATCAGCAGTGTGGAAGGAACCTTATCTCATACCTTCAATGGGATAAAAATCAGTGATGCCATGAGAGTTGAATCCTTTCCAAATGCACTTTATGAATATGTTTTAATTAATTGATCTTAAATGACTAAATAGCTGGTGAGGCCATGGGCCAAGTTTGGCTTTGGTCCCAAGTAAATTTTGGGGAACACTTGTTCAGTCCCATATGAGTACATATCTCTGGATAAGATAAAATGGAATACAGTCTTGCATAATTAAACAAGTGTCACAGGAATGTTCTGATTTTGTTTTAATAGCTAATTCTGTTTGTAGCTAAGTATTTATTATTTGTCATGTTTCATCAGGAGAAATGCAACACATTAAAAATAGATTGTTTCTGTATGCAGCTTCAGGTGACTGTATTATTATGGCATGAGAAGATTTACATCAAACAGGTACTCTGTAGTGTTGTTGCACAAACTTAGACAAGATTACAAACTACAGCATACTGACATGCAAGTCAGAGTAAAATCACAAGAGAAAAACAATGAAGTCTGTCTAGTCAAACTTGTTTTAACCCACTATATCTTCATCGCAAAAGTGATAAGGATCACCTTCAGGCATAACGCACAGTGAGCAGACATTAAAACTCCACATTAATCCTGTGTTGCATTCCAGGTACAGACTGAATCTGGTAATTTACTGCAGTATTCACTTGTATGGTTATAAACTGCTTCTCCAAACCACATTTGATCAAAGCCAGCCGATCAAACAGAGCGTTCAGATTTCTGAAATTAAAACATTCTGTGAGGCTTTCTTGCTTGGAGTTAGTTAAAATAAAATGGGGTCATACCTCTCAACCTCATAGTGCAAAAAATCTGGGCAAAGCCTAAAATGATGGGGGAGGGGGACAAAGGCCCAAAAACAGAGACTGATTTTAAATTTCCTCTTTAAACTTAGAAACTTGCTAGAATAATAGTATTTCTGTTAGCATGCAATTTTCTGAAGGATATGAAGTCTGAAACTCAAATATATGTCATTATTTAGTGACTTCATTCCTTAATAATTTGCCAGAAAAACATACATTTTATGTGGGAAAGATACAATATCTGAGGCAAAAATATGCACAGCTGAGAGGTATGAATGGGGTGACCGAGGATCCCACTGCATAAAAGCTGTAAGAGGGCTCAAAAGCATTCAAGCTCCAAAGCTGTATTCAACCAACTCAGAGTGTTCAAACAGGCTTTAAGAAATAGCCATTGATGGGCTATGGACTATATCCCTACATTACACCTATAATGTACACAACACTAAGAACTGCTTTGATTGCAATTATCAGGTATTTTCATTAAATAATATTTGACACTGCACTTTTACAGACTGTCAAGCATCTTAAAATGCAGCTACACTAACAAAAATACTTAATGAAATTGACAATATGTCAAAAATACTGATGCCATCATAAAATGTATTGACAATTATAGAAAAAGACAGAACTGGATAAGGAGCATAACATTTCCAAAACAAGAAAAAAAAAGCTAGGTAAGATAGAATAGAAGCAAGAGGAAAATACAAGAAAAAAGGAAAGAAATGGAATGCCACCGTGTGCCTTTGCAAGGGTTACATAAGGGGGCACCGTCATGGTAGGGCACTGTCAAAATATGTTTACAGCAGCAATAATGCAGGATATTTTTTAAACATAATACGATAATCACTGGTACTTCATTTTTTTCTGCATTAATATTCCTTAAAGCAAACAATTAATTTGCAAGGACAGCTCACCAATACATTATCCAACTTAACAGAAACCTTCAATTTCCTTTCCTGAGAGATCTAGGGGGTTATGAATGTTTTATTTCTGCAGTTCTTAGCAGTACTTGCTTATTGAAATGACTATTTTTGTTTAATTTCTCTACAGCATTTACTTAAAGATGACTTTACCAATACAGCTCCCGGTTTGGAACCTGCATGAAGTAAAATTCAATATTGCAGAATAATGCACTGTACAAGAACCCTGAGGTCTATGACTTCAAGTGTACAGGAAGATGGAAGATTCAATTATCTTCTAATGTTGCAGTTTATTTTTCAAAGCTGTGAAAGAAGTAAATATAGTCTTAAGCTGATTCGTTTGCTCAGGCCTTTTCTGGCCTTGTTTTTACATTTTCACACTAACAGATATATCTTACTAAATTAATTACATCTGAATTAAAGACAATTTATCTTTCATCACATTAAGTCACAGCAATAACTGATGAAAAATAAATATATTAACTGTTTCAAGCTATGTAACAACAATTCTAAAGTAACATTACTAAAGAAAGAAACTTTTCTACTACCATAAAATATTTCATAATAACTGCATCTGCATGATCTATTTTGCAAATGTGTTCTCTCTTTCTTTTTCATTTACTAGCTCTCCTTGATGAGACTATCACCACCTTATCATCTGTCTGTTCCCCCACCCCACCCCCTGTTGGCTGGCTAAAACCATTCTGCCAGTATGGGTGAGATTTGCACTGAACAGCGCTGCCATCTTTGGATGGTATAGATTTTTTTTGTTTATTCCACACCTTCCTCCCACTCATTTCCTAAACTACACTGATGTCAGTGTGGCTCTATGTCCAAGATTTAATGTGGGGCTGAAGTCCTTTATCACTACTGCTGGTTGTAACCCTAACAAAACATCCTTCCCTTCACTTCCCCCAGCATGGGTGACCCACCAAAATGCTTCTCATTCCTCCCTTGTCAGCCAACTCCTCAAGAAACATGCCCACTAAATGAACTCTGTCTCTTACATCAGTCAGGGCTCCATCCCCTCTGATCAATGCAGACAGTTTTATTTCCTCATTTTCTATTATTGAATCAGTGACTTATTTCTACAGAAAGTAGAAGCATATGTAACAAAATCATACCTACCCAAAAGAGATATTTTTAATTTGTATAGAAATACTGTCCTTTTTAAGGTAAAAGGAAAGTCCAGAGACACACAGAATGCAGATAAAATAATTCAAATATACCTGGAAATTGATGGTAAGTACCCAAAAAAAAGTTTTATATTTTTGATTGGGTTTTTTCCTGTAAGAAAGTATGGCCTTTTTAATCAATACACAATTTACATGAACATTTTAAATTAAACAAACTTAATTATGGCTACATATTTATTCAGTATTGCACTCCTTGTCAGTTGTGTGCATGCGTGTGTGTGTGCGTGTGTGTGTGTGTGTGTGTGTGTGTGTGTGTGTGTGTGTGTGTGTGTGTGTGTGTGTGTGTACATAGATTTCTATATATGTATACAGATGGGTCTCCTTCTAATGACCGAAACGCCGATTCGCCGACAGGGAAATAACCGACATGAAACTACCGACAACGCAGTTGACCGACACGCTCGAATCCCGACAGACGGAAGACCGACAAGGGGAATGTGTAAGCGCGACCTGGTAAGTATGTGATAGTGAGGGATTTAGGAGTAGGGAGCGGACAGGTAAGTGTGCAATACTCAGGGATGTAGGGTTAGGGTGTGTGATAGGTGAGTGTGCGGTAGTGTCGGAGTTTGGGGTTCGGGGTGTGTAAGTGAGTTAGGGTTAGGGTGCAGGTAGGGAGAGTGTGCGGTAGTGTCGGAGCTTGGGGTTTGGGGTGTGTAAGTGAGTTAGGGTTAGGGTGCAGGTAGGGAGAGTGTGCGTAGTGTCGGAGCTTGGGGTTTGGGGTGTGTAAGTGAGTTAGGGTTAGGGTGCAGGTAGGGAGAGTGTGCGGTAGTGTCGGAGCTTGGGGTTTGGGGTGTGTAAGTGAGTTAGGGTTAGGTTGCAGGTAGAGAGAGTGTGCGTAGTGTCGGACCTTAGGGTTAGGGTTTGGGTTAGGGCTAGTGGATATGTGTTGTAGTGTACTGTGTTGTTTACGTGTAGTGTGTCGGTGTTATGGTGTTCGGTGTTTCGCGTTGTCGGGTTTGTGTGCTGTCGGTTATTTTCCTGTCGGCGAATCGGCGTTTCGGTCATTAGAAGTAGACCCATACAGATAGATAGATAGATAGATAGATAGATAGATAGATAGATAGATAGATACTAAGTTTGAGGTTGCAGTACCTCAAAATATTCTTCTTACTCCACTGTGTAGCAGCCTTGGAGATTGTATATATATGCAGTAAGCAGAACACTGAGTGAATTCACACCCCAACCTAGAAAATAATTCAGTGGCACATCAGTGAGTATTTGAGGTTTGCTGCATTTATCCAGTCAAAAAATACATTTGTAGGACTCAAAATGATGAGTCTCAAATTTCTGGTAAGGAGATGTGTCAAGACCTTGTAGCCTTAATCCTGGTGATACTGATCTCTCAGAAAACAATGATGCAACTTTAGAGGTCTTCTCAGCTGATAAAAATTTTCTGGTGACGTCATTAGTGGTACTTGCATAGACTTTCACATAATATCAGTAGGTCTCAGGTTAACATTCCTAAAGAAGGTTTGGGATGATAAAACAACTGCAGACTAGTATTAGGTGCCAGTTATGACAACGCTGTGAAGATATGCCACTGCAGTTTTCTAACAATGGCACTGACCATCAACAGTGATTTACACTTCACATAAAAATGAGATTCGATTTTCATGAGGAAAAATCCATCAATTTTACCCATGGCTTTTACATTTCTAGCACTGCCGTGATTTCATTATAAATTCCTAGAGTGAACATATGTATGCACCCCCCCCCACACACACACACACACACAGACACACACACACACACACATATATATATATATATATATATATATATATATATATATATATACGTGTGTGTGTGTGTGTGTGTGTGTGTGCAAAACTTAAAACATACTTTAGGTACAGAACAGTCAATAAAGCAAGATGATTACATTACAAATAGTGATTATGAGAAGGAATGCAGGTTGTAGGGAATCCCATGTTTTTCCAGTACTCAGGTAGTCTAAGTTGAAGATTTATTGGCATTTTCTATGGAAACTACTGTCTCTGGCACTAACATATTAGATGCTGTGCTGTACCACACTGTCTGTTTTTTCTGCTATAAAATGGTGAATACCAGGATAGTGGAAATTCTCAACTGACTCTAAGGTCTGTCTCTTAATCGTAAATTGTGAGATATTGTTTGTAACTGTATGAACTCTGACATTACAAGAGAAAACATTTGTCTTTATGATTCAAAAGCAAAAAAGAAATCAAAAATGAAATGTAGTATTTCTACTTTTGTTGCTCCTAAGAGAGGACAGGTGCATCTCTCTTGGAGTCAAAGCAAAATGAAATAAAAAAATGTGAACAAAGTTTCTAACATTTTATTTAAGGCATTAAAGAGTTAACTGTTACATTTTGTTCACATACAAGGGGATACAAACACTGCTGACAAAAATAAACAGTAGCCACTGCTAAAAGTACAGTTCCAACAAATGTGATCAGATGGTATAAACCCACTGTGGCACTAAGAACAAAACAGTAAGAAGTGCCAAAGGAACAGGATTTCAGCTACAAAATCAAACCTTTCCTCATAGTTCTTATAATTAGAAATGTATTGGATTTAATGGTTGATGTACAGCCATTATAACCTTGCATTCATTGATGATATATTCACACTGCTTTATCCACCATGTCATATGGTAAATGCAATCTTTTCTTTAGGGTTTAATAAAATAATTGCAGTGTGAATGTGAAATAGGACAGGTGTTACATGAAATAGACTGAAAAAAATTACTACGAGCCTGATTCAGAAAGGTTACTGTGAGGTATGTCTGAGACAACCCTACCATGGTGCTTTAGCATGAAGATGTGCAGCGCCACAGTGCCTTTTCTCTGCCATTGTACTAAATGCTAATGTGGCAGTAGGGTGGTTAGATTTGGGATAGATAGGGGAGATGTGAGTGTGTAGGGCTGCATGGTGAGTCACTATATGAGCGTGTGCTTTCCTGGGAGGTTGCAGTAAGAAGGTTAGTTATGGGATACACATGGTATATAAAGCAGTGTGTATACACTGTGAAAAAATGTAAGGTTATAATGGTACATCAACCATTTAATCCAAGGAAAAGGCAAATGCTAATGAGCCTTGTCCTCTCCCCATGAAATGCTTGCATAAGGCATTTATGCAACTGCATAGAGCAAAATGGCTGCTCACAGCTGCTCTTGTCAAACCTTGTGTTCATCCATTACGGAATACGTAAGTGCCTGAGGATTTAGCAGACAGGTAGTTGTGTGTGTGCGTGTGTGTGTGTGTGTGTGTGTGTGTGTGTGTGTGTGTGTGTGTGTGTGTGTGTGTGTCTGTCTGTGTAGACCTGCACAGTGAACTTATATATGAGTGTGTGCCTTCCTGGGAGTGGAGTAAGGTGGTTAGTTATGGGATAGATAGGATACGTGTGTGTGTGTTGGTATGGCTGAGTGTGTGTGCATATATATGTGTGTTTGAGTGTGTGTGTGTGTGTGTGTGTGTGTGTGTGTGTGTGTGTGTGTGTGTGTGTGTGTGTGTGGAGGGGGTCACCCCTTCACACTCACACAGACCAATGAGCAAATCCAGCAATATTGGAGGAGTTGGGGAACACCAGGCACCATGATTCTCTTCATTCCGTGTCTTAAATACACTTACAAAACAAAAGAAGAAATTTGACATGGGTCAGGGGGAGCACTAGACACCTTACAGGCAGCTAAAAAAGAAAAGACGAAAAATGACCTAGATTGGTAGACACTGCATACTAAAGATACTCTACAAAGTATGTCCTAAAATCACTAAACAAGATTCAAACTCTAGACCCTCCCACCTCCCACACAGGATACAAGTCATCTGCACATCCACTAGTCACCAGAGATACTTGAAAATATTACCTAACCCTGCACCCTTCATACAGGGAGCAGAATATTAATCCACTACACTAACTAACTAACCAGTTAGTGCAGTGAGTGTTATTTTACATAAAAAGTATGTAACACTAATGTCTGGCATGATGAGATGAATTAACCAGTTCATGAGTTACGAGAGAATGAGTACCTATAAGAGTCAACAGCAGGAGTGGGTCTGTGTTGGGGGGGAGACTTCAGTATAAAGCCATGAGAAACACTTGATGAAACCAGGATGAATGTTTAAACTATTACTGGGATTCAATTAAAAAGTTAACAGAGCAACAGGTCTAGCATCACTGTGCACTCTATACATGCTAAGAAGAATGTAAATGTAATGTCTATCATTATTTACTTACTGTAAGAATATTATTTATGAAAGCAGGGCAAAACAATACAAAGAGACATTGAGAAGGTTCTGCCAACTCAGGGGCAGGTAAGAGGAATATTAGTTTGTGTGTGTGTGTGTGTGTGTGTGTGTGTGTGTGTGTGTGTGTGTGTGTGTGTGTGTGTGTGTGTGTGTGTGTGTGTGTGTGTGTGTGTGTGTGTGTGTGTGTGTGTGTGTGTGTGTGTGTGTGTGTTTTTGAATATGTGTATGCATATGGGAGACTGAATGGGGGGTGCCTGTGCCAATGCAAAGCATGAGCCGCCAGTATTAACTACCACAGAAAAATGCTGATTTATACTTGCAGTAGTTAAGAGTGATTCAAAGACTTCTAATTAGATGCTAACAAGGTCTTTCCTTTTTGCAGCTAACATGTCTATGAATCACAAAATGCCTCATCATGTAAACAGACCCTCTTTCCACAGTTCCGACTGCCATTAGCTCGGATTCCTTCTAAATCCCCAGGAATATTGCAAATTGCAAATGAAAGTGTTACACCAGACAATAACATGCATTTTGCTGTTAAATATACCATGGTAAATTGTTAATAAACTTGGCTCACATTTTCGGTATATAAAATTCATGGCCCCGTTTCATATATAATGACAATGGCATAGTATAGCGCCATACTCCTTACTGCGTTTGTTTTATTATTTATATTTATTATTAAATATGGCATTTTATTTGTCATATTTATTTGGTGATCTAAAGCAGTGGTTAGACTGGTGCATGTTAAACACCAAAATGCTAAAATATATAAATGCTGTTAAGGGATGTTTACTAAATTTAAAACAGGAGCATAACTTATAACAACTGTCATTAGGCCTTTCACACTTTTTCAGCACATTCCTTTAAGCTTTGCAACTCACCAGTCTGATAAGGCATTATCACAGGCGACATCTCACATGAAAGGAAGTTCACATTCAGTCTGTGAAACCAGTGTTTAGAATAAAACCACACAAGAAACTAACATATACTACGCCGTGTGGCCCACTGATGTCATGCTAATACTATGGAGTCTGAACTCTGTCGATTTGGCAGAGTTAGACACATTAGCTGCCCACTCACCTCCACACTTGCAAAAAATAAAGAAACCATGTGAAGTCTGCAATTTTACTTCAGTTTATGACTTGAATTCAAGTACAGAAAAATCCTGTGATAAAAGATGACTTTTCTACAACACCTGATGTTAAGTTTAAATAATGGGGGTTACAGGATTTTGGATGCGCTGTAAGAAGTTTGGGAGACTAACAGGGATATGAGTAACCTTGTTTATAAGGTTTAAGGAAAAAAATCAAAATTCAAAGCCAAAGGAGGCCAGCACTCAAGTGAGAGGTAATAAAGCAGTCAACAGACCGGTTTTGGCCACAAGCCTTTATCAATGTATATCACATAAAATGCAAACCAGTGTCCTAATTCAAGAGAAGGAATTGATGGAAAATCAATCATAATTAAATGCTGTAAATGATCTGTGAGGAATGCAATATTACAGCATTCTAAGAAAGAGCTATATAATTTAAAATTAGAGATTGAGAGTTCCACAAGTGATCAATCTGTTCCAAAATAAATATAAACTATAGATTCTCCATACACTTGCATAATTCAGTGGTTTCCCAAGAAAGTTTTTGACTCTCTAAATGTGTTTCTTTTCTCAATGGTAAATGCATATGATGGTTAGGGAGATTAGATACAGAGCTGGTATCAAGGTTAAGATGCCTGTTTTCTCAAGGTTTTTTACTGTTTATGGAGAAACTTACAATGAATGTAAGGAATGGGACAAAAGTGAGAAGGAAGATATTAGGAAAGAGGGCATAATTCTAAATTATCTTGGCTGATTATATTCTGATGGCAGAAGGGACTGATGAAATAATGGGAGAAGTGACAGAGATCTTTGAGAAGCTTAAGAGAGCATCAGGACTGATGAGACTATTACATGACAGAGAAAAGATGGTATTATAGAGGCTGAGAAGGTACAGGGAAAAATGACGATGAGAGGCAGATAAAGAAAAATGTTTGTGCTGGAGGTGAGGAAAATGATAGGGGATACTCTTAAGAATAACTTGAGGAAGCGTACAGGAAAATAAGAGGATGTGCACAAAAATATCATAAAGATAATGGTGGCCCCAATGACATTTCTAGTAATTAGAAGCATCCTTGTAAGGGCAGATAACCCAAGCCTGATGGAAACCAAGAATGCCAGAGGAATATGTGGTTTGGAGGAAAGGCAGTAAGACTGACAGTGAGTTCTGCATCCTGAAGGAGGGAATGATTGAAAGGAAAGAGGGGCTGATAATATGAAGATCGGTAGAGTGGGAAGAGGAAGAGATGAGAGGGTTACATGAAAAAGAAAAGGGTGCAGTTGAATAAAAAGAAGAATGACAAAATTGAAGAATTGAGGAAGCACAAAAAGGAGCAAATTGTGGAGAAGGAATGGAAAAGAAGAGGTTGCGATTCTGAAGAAATAAAGGAATATGCAGTATCCAAAAAGAAATGACTAGATGTGCAAGGTTAAGAGATTCTATGGAACAAATGAGAATCAAGACGGAAGGTGGGATAGTGGAATAATGGTTAAACATGAAAAATGGATAAGGGAGGTACACATGCGGATCTTACCAAGAAAAGAATATTAGCGTGGGGTAGGGGCAGAGTACAAACAGGCAAAGGGGAAGGGCAAAAATACAATCTGGAATTAGCAGATGAGGATGTTATATAGCTGGTACCTCTCACAAAGCAGATGAGAGATCTAGGAGAGAAGGCTGGAATAAGGATAGTTAGTTCTGACAATATGAAGAAAGGAAGCAGTAATCTTGCAAATGTTTGGAAGTTGTAAGTGGACTCAACAGAAATGCAGAAGAGTGGAGATGGAGCAGAGAAGATTTTTTGGGAAAGCCTCAGAAAGTACAGTTGCGTAAGTAAACTTATCACAACAGCAGATGTTCAAATTATCACTGTTGCAGTAGCCTTAGCTATATGGATTTTTCCAAGTTAATACAGTCAGCTTCCAAAGCTTCAGAACATCTTCCACATTCCCAAACCATCAGTTAGCTCAAGCTGAGCTGACTAAAAAGACAAGATTGGGCGTGAAGCCCTTCAGAGATTTCATGCTAACAGAAAGAGGGAGGCTGAACCCTTAAAAGAAATTGCCAGGAAGAACAAAATATAAATACTCACACCATGGCATAAACAGCACACCAAGAAACAAGGAAAATCAAGGGAGCAAGGGAGGGAGAGAGGGAGTAGTTGCTTGCATCAGTGATCACTCAAACATCTACTGTTATGGTAAGTTTACTTACATATCTATGCTATGTTCATCATACTGATCACTGCTACAGAAGTATTAGCTATGGACAGACTACCCTACATGACTACATTTGGGAGATGAAAGGAAAGCCTGATCTAGAGCTAGAGAGGGATCAAGCTTATAGTGTTTTGTAAATGTATGTACAGATGACCATGTCCTGCTTCTAGAATACTTATAGAATCCAATCCTTTCCAAAAAGCCATAGATGAAACAGAAGCCCTGCCAGAGTGGGCATTGACCCTGCCTAGAATAGTTTTGCTGGGATGAGTACAACAAAAGGTAACAGATTTAGACAACCATTTGTGAAAAGTCTGTTTTGACAAAGGTTGTCCCTACTTTTTACTTTCAGAAGAAATGCACAATTGATCCAAAGATCTGAAAGATTTATTTCTGTCAAGATACTACCTAAGTTGTCTATAGGCATCCAATGTATGGAGTATCCTTTCCCCTCATTTTTAGGTTCTGGAAAGAAAATAGGATTGCTTGGCTGAAAATAAACTCAGCTACCACTTTAGGCATAAAAGGATTAGTTCTTAAAGAAACCCTCTCTTGGTGAAAGATAAGATAAGGTTGACTCACCATAATAGTTTGAAACCCTTCTTGCAGAGATAAGAGCAATCAGTAAAATTGTTTTCCATGTTAAGAACCTCAAATCAGCCAGGATAGCTAGTTCAAATGGAGCCAGTGTTACCTTCTCTAACACAAAATTAAGATCCCAAGGAGATCACCAATTTAGTTGGAGGCCTCTTGTTCAAAACACCTTACAGAAACATATTAACATAGCACTGCAATGACAGAGGAAGAATCCATGAGCAGATATGCTGAAATGGCCAGTAAATTAATCAAGACAAAGGAATAAGAAAGGGCATAGGATAGCAATTCACACAACTATTGTAAAACCAGAGAAAAACTAGCCCTGAACAGGTGCTGCTTATGTTGTTGTCACCAACTAGAAAACCTTATATGATTTTCTAGTAGCAGGCTTGCTTGCCTCTATTAGTACCTGCTGCACATCCTCAGTAAACAGGTACATAAAAGGAATTAAGACCCTATCTCTCAGGCAGTCAATAGAAGTTGATTGATGTCAGAATGTATCAAACACCCCTATTCTTGCGTAAGTAGATCCAGTCTGTGAGGAAGCTTGTGTTAATTGCCCCTTGCTATTTCTAAAAGAAGGGAGGACCATGGTTGCCTGGGCCAAAAGGGAGTCACCATAATGATCTTGGGGGATTCCTTCAAAATCTTCAGAAGTACACTGGATATTAGTGGAAAGGGTGGAAAGCATAGAGATACATTCCTGTCCAAGGACAAGAAAATGCATCTGTTCTTGTAGGCCTTATTGCAAGGAGTCTTGGAACAGAATCTTGCCAGTCAATTGTTCATAGTCATTGCCACACTGCCAGCCCAGCTATCTGGAACTTTGTAAATAATTATATGTATTAGAACTGTATGTTATGTGTATATTAAACTGCTGATATAGACGTATGTGTTGAAGAGGGTTTGCACAGTACTGAGCTTCAAAAAATATAACCGCAGCATGTCCTGCTGACTTAGAAAAGAAATGTATAGAAACTATTGTAATTGTGTGACTGTATATATTTCTAACAGCAGAAACTAGAACATACATAGTTAACTTGCAAAACTTCAAGAAAATAAGTTGAAATTAAATTGTTTTATGATTATGCTATAAAAGTTATCTCTCAGTTTCAGTTCAGTAGCAGACATATCTAGAGTTAGAAGTTTTTTGTATTGTCTTGGAAGAGACGTAATTACTAGGTTTGAGATGCAGCTGCACAGCTCTGAGCAAACATCTAAGAGATATGTATTTTTCACACATAGATGTTAAATTCTGTTCTGTTTCTGACAAAATGGGGGTTTAGCCTGGGAATTGAAGTCAGGTGACAAAAAGTGATGTTATCCAAGCTAACCTAGCAGTAATATTTGATATTAATTTTAGAACTCTCTCAGAGAGAGACTGGGCATTTTGTATTTTGTCTTGGACCTAGCAAGAATATCCACTCATCACCTTGGTATAAGTAAGTTTTTAGAGCATAGTAACTCTTTTAGATTTCTAGATTCTTTTAGATAGGAATATAGTAAAGTATAGTTTAGATGTTTTCTTTATTTATTTGAAACTGTTCTGCAATGTTATTTTAAATATTTCCTGTGATTTTGAAATCTGATATAACTGATTACTAACTGATTATTATCTTGTTCTCTTACTATTTATTTATTATTAAATATATTTAAACATGTTTTTGTGACTGATATCTGTGAGACATATTTAAGCTCTGAGAGTACTTGCATATGTATTTGGTGACACTGTACAGACCACTCCTAAACAGCCTTGCTCTTGGTCAGACTACCATTTGGATTATTAGTAATATTACATAGTAGGATTGGACACCCTTTGTTAAGGGCCTTAGAGTAGCTGATAAAGAGTTGGCTGGTGGCAGATAGAACCACCTTATAGTCTGGGAAGAAGGGGGCATAGCTAGTAAACCTGCACCAACCTTTCCCAATTGTGTGTGTGTGTGTGAGTGTGTGTGTGTGTGTGTGTGCGTGTGTGTGTGAGTGTGTGTGTGTGTGTGTGCGTGTGTGTGTGTGTGTGTGTGTGTGTGTGTGTGTGTGTGTGTGTGTGTGTGTGTGTGTGTGTGCGTGTGTATGTGTATGTTTGTATATATATCAAATCTCAAAGTGTGTGTGTGTGTGTGTGTGTGTGTGTGTGTGTGTGTGTGTGTGTGTGTGTGTGTGTGTGTGTGTGTGTGTGTGTATCAGCTACTTGGGCAGGGACATGAACCACTGGTTAGACAGAGAGGGTGCTGAAGATCTTAGCTTGGCCACTCAGCTGAGATCTCAACTCTATAGCTGTGCCAGTGGGCAGTCTTACTGGGAATCTGGAGAAAGAGGGAGAAACCAGACCAGAATGACTTTGATCTCTGTGTGCTCTTAAGGGAAATTGCACTTTACTGTGTGTGTACTTGTCATCCTCCCAGTGTATACATTTCCCACTGGTGAGGACTGAGGCTCCTTGATTACTGGGCCAGTGCATGGGCATCATAATCATAGCCTGCACTAATTCTACCAATGTTTCTGGAACTTCAAACCATCATAGTACTGTCCAGATCAGCTTTCTTGGGACCTTGTCATATGCTTTCTCCAAGTCTAAGAATGCCCAGTTGGACTCTGTCATCATGCTTGAGAAGAAGCTAGAGAGAGAGTCCAACTGGGCATTCCTAGACTTGGAGAAAGCATATGACAAGGTCCCAAGAATGCTGATCTGGGCAGTACTACAATAGTTTAAAGTTCTAGAAACATTGGTAGAATTAGTGCAGAATATGTACAAGGACCGAATGACTCAAGTACGGACAGTGTTCGGCCTCACAGAAGGGTTCCTGGTGGGAGTGGGTGTACACCAGGGTACAACTCTGAACCCACTGCTGTTCATACTGGTGATGGACTACATTAGCAAACAGGTCAGAGGGGACAGATCAACAAAGTTGCTGAATGCAGAGAATGTGGCATTATAAGAAGACTCCGAGCTAGAACTTCAGCAAAGGATAGGAGAATGGAATGCAAAACTGAAGTCATATGGGATGAAACTAAGCACAGATAACATGGTGGTAATTTCAGAAATTGGGGAAATCAGAAGAATCTGGGAATAGAGATAGATGGGAATACAGTGGAACAGGTAAACAGCTTCAAGTATCTGGGAGGGGTGGTTGAGGAGAACAGAAGTCTGAACGAAGAGGTCAAAGCCAGAATCAGAGTGGCTGCAGCCAACTGGCATAGAATGTCAGGTGTAGTCAATGACATAAGAATGCCAAAGAAGCCGAAAAGTAAGGAGTACAAGACAGTGGTGCAAACAGTACTACTGTATGGTATAGAAACCTGGGCAGTAAAGGCACATCAGTTGAAGAAGCTATAGGTGATGGAAATAAAGTGCCTGAGAAGGGTTGTAGGATGCACACTGTGGGACAGATTTAAAAATGAGAGCATAAGAGTAGAAGCCAAAGTAGCTCCAATTGCAGAAAAGATCAAAGAGAACAGATTACATTGGTTTGGACACGTACAGAAAATCAGAAGACAATCTGGTGAGAAAGATTTGGAATAGACAGGAAGAAGGTAAGAGGAAGCAAGGACATCCAGCAAAGAGGTGGATGGATTGTGTGAAAGAAGATCTGTGACAGTCAGGCATGAGTGTTGCAGAAGGCAGGAGTGTGGTACTGAATCAAGAGAGCTGGCAACAGTTAACATGATAGCCTGACTCCATGTAGAAAAAATGGGAAAAATGGGGTTGATGATGATGATGAACTGTTTATAGAGGAGGCAAAGACATCTACTTGAGGAACTCTCCACAGATGGGTCAAACCTTGGAAGAACCCCTCATATAGTTTCCATTCATGAGTGTCTGCCCTTATCCTACTCAACTTCTCTGCCACATGATTTTATGATGGAATGTAGGATGTCTGTATAGTGAGATTGTGCTGTAATGCTATATCCGGAGCTAATGCAGCTAGTCTGCAAAGGGAGTATGACTTGGATTCCCCGTGCTTGTTGATGTACTGCATGAGAGTGGTATTGTCTGTAACAACTTGAAGAGGTCCTGGGGACCAGTGATGACTCAAAGAGTTTAGTGCCTTTGCTCAGGGCAGGCATCTCTTTGGTATTTCTATGCTTGTATCCGTCCTTGGTGTCCCATACACTCTGCACTTTTATCCTTCCTGAAACTGCTCTCCAAGCCAAGCAAAGTCCGATGAGTCTGTGGTGACTGATTGCTTTGGAAAAGGAAACGAGAAGGGGAGACGTAGATTTAATGATATCTTTTGTCTCCACCAAATTATTTTTCTTCTGACAAACACCAGCACTAGGATTTGAAAAGACAAAGGGTGTTGATACTGGAACCAAAATCGTTTCAGAATCCACCGTATCTTTCTCGTGTGGAGTCTTGCCAAGGGTATCATGAGAACCACAGAAGCCATGATAGACAAAAACCTGAGATTTTCCCTCAGAGTGACCAAAGTCTAAGTAGAAAACCCTAGAAACAGATCTAGATATAGGTGCATTTTTTCCTGTGGAAGAAAATATCTTTGAGATGAGTTGTCCAGTTGACATCCCAGAACACAATCATTTGTTAACAAGTCAAGAAAGACTTTTGAATTCTCTTGGAATCCCCGCTTGTGTAAGAGATCTCACACCCAAAAGAGAGACTACTGACATTTTGAAAAAGACTCTGAAACTGTAGGCAAGTCATCTAAATATGGAAAAAATGTGAACACCCTGTAGCCTGCAATGAGCTATAACTGGAGCTAGACACTTCATGAACATTCTTGGCGCAGTGGATAGTCCAAAGGGAAAGGGAGAGAACAGATAATGTAATCCAAGCACACAAAACTTTAAGGAATCTGTGAAGTCTGGATGAATAGGGATGTGATGATAGACATATTTTGTGTCTAGTGTTACCAGGAAACTTGAAGGAGGAAGAAGGGTTAACAGGTTGTGAAGTGACATAATTTTGAATTTGGGCACTATCACAAACAGGTTTAGGAAAAAAGGATATAGAACTGGTCTCCAAACATTTTCTTTCTTTGGCACTAGGAACTTCCTTGAATACAAAAAAAGCCCTACCTCACCTGGGAAGGAGGTACTGGTTCCATTACTCCTTGGGAAAACATATGATGAAGAACCAGTGGAGACACTGATCTGTAGGAAGAGAAATAACCCCCTGGAAAAGGTGAATTTCATCCCACTGCTATCTGTAATACTGATGAATGATTTTATAAACTATGTGTTCCCAAAGAGAAAAATGGAGATTCAGACTCTCTGGAAGAAAAAAAAAAGTGGTCAGGATAAGGAGGTCACAAGGTCTCTTGAACACTCATTTGGACTTATTGTGCTGTCCTAAATTTTTGGAGGTTCAATACTTCTTTTCAGAACCCCATTGCTATTTTTTCTTACACATTTCTTTACCTGTATTTTGTTAAGACTGTTTATTTTGCTTTTTGCCAAAATTAGATGAGGAATTAAAAGAATCCCTTAGAAAATTTGGAAAAGGAGAGCTTAAAAATTTTAGAGATTCCACAGATCAACTTACCCCTTTCGTCATACATTTTGATAAACTCTGTAGCAGAGGGGACAAAGAACTAAAGCTATATCCAAAGGGAAATTTAAAATCTTATTTTTAAGATCAGCTGGGAGGTTTTGAAAATGCAGCAAGGCAAACCTCCACAAATGGTAAAAGTAGCCATAGCCCTGGAAGAAGTATCAACAGAGTCATATACACACTGTAAACAATAGGTAGTGACTTCACAACCTGATCACCAGTCCACAGGATATCAAACACAGATGGAATGCAAGACAGAAGGGAAGTCTGAATGATGAGGTCAAAGCTAGAATTAGAGGGGCTGCAGCCTACTGACAGTCAAATGTAGTATATGGCAGAAAAATGCCAAAGAAGCAGAAAAGTAAGGTATACAAGACAATGATGCCATCAGTACTACTGTACGGTACAGAGACCTGGGCAGTAAACGCAGAGTAGATGACGAAGCTAGAGGTGATGAAAATGAAGTGCCTGAGAAAGGTGGTACAATGCAAACTGTGTTATAGATGAAGAAATGAGAACATAAGAGCAGAAGCCAAAGTAGCTCCAACTGCAGAAAAGATCAAACAGAACAGATTACAGTGGTTTGCACATGTGCAGAAAAGCAGACGACAATCTTGTGATGAAGATTTGGGACAGACAAGATGGAGGTAAGAGGAAATGAGGGCATCCAGCAAAGAGGTGGCTAGAATGTGTGAGAGAAGCTCTGCGACAGTCAGGCATGAGTGTCGAAGCAGGCAGGAGTGTGGCACTGAATCGAGAGAGATGGTGACAGTTAATGTGATACCCCATCTCCATATAGAACATGGGAAAAAAGAGGGTTGATGATAATGATGATGATCATCATCATCATGCAGTAGGAGAAACAAAATTATTTATAGCAGATTTTTCCTCACAAAAAGAAACTGCAGATAAAACATTCTTCATACTTTCACAATTAGTCGGAACAGACTTCAACATATGAGCTTGACAGTTCAAAATTCTGAAAATCAGAGTTGTAGAAGTATATACTTTTTGCCACATTTATCAATACTTTTCCCATCATTATCAAAAAGAGTAGGACTGGAATCACCTAGGTGTTTAGCAGCAGTGCCATCTACTAAAGCTATAGCTGCTGGGCCAGGTTTGGCTATAGTGTATAAAAACTGAAAAGACTGAGGAACTTCATTGATCCTATCTGCCTTTTCAGGGGCAACTGGCTGACTATCAGGAAAATTGCAGGCAGTAACACATACCACCTCTAAAGCAGACAGAACAGGAGGAATGGGTGCATGTTCTGGAAATTTCTTCTATAACAATTCATAGTTTTTTTTCCTAAGCAACTGAGAAACCTCAGTGTTCTCCTACTGAAAACATTGCCACATTCTAGCAATAGTCTCAGAGAAAGAAACCCCCTCCCACAAGCAGAATCAGAAAAAAGCTCTCCCTGTGTCAGAATCAGAAATCTGAAAAAAAACTATATTTGCCCCTTCATCTTCCTGTTCAGATTCAGATCCTTGAATCTCTTCAAGAAAAGAGGTATCCCCTTTCTTTTACCAGAAGTACTTTATAAGATGGATCGATAACCAGAATTAAACCCTGACTCAGTCCCAGTAAACTACTCCTGTCTAAGGAAATCTGAGGAGGAGAAACACATGCTTAGTTTTCTGTTTCTTTTTTGACAGGAAAAATGGGGCAAACTGTGTTACTAATGGCAGCAGCAGCTTCCCCAGGGATGGGCGCATCATTCTGTCACAACAAGGAAGCCTCCTCTGTTCCCTCTCCCAGGACTGACAAGAGTGGCTCTCCCTTGCCACTCAGATGACCCCAAAAGCCAAACAGGACTTGGCTAATTACCAGTCCATAGTGGCTATAGGTTCTATACCAGAGGGATCTGAGGTAAACAATGACTGATCTGAGTTACAACAACAGCAGAGTCACCCACCTGCATCTGAAGCAAACTGCTGACCTGCTGAGGTGGCAAAGGCTGCTTGTTTGACATTTCATTTTTGTTTCTGGAAAAAGAACTGAACATAGGACCGGTAGTTTGTACCATGGTAAAACCAAAAATGGTTCCTCTTTCCCAGGGAAGACAAGCAGCAAATTCCGGTAAAAACTCCAAGTCTAAAAGTCACTTTTTCATACAAAATCACAATAAAAAGCACTTTAAAACACTTTGCTAGCCCCACAAAAATAAAATAAACACACTTTTGCCACAGAAAAACGGTTACAAGTTACTTTACACAACTTTTTAACTGACAGGAAAAAACAGCACTTCTGTTTAAACGTATGATACAGCCCCATGACAATCCATTAAAACTCAAACCTCCTAGCTTTAAAACAGAAAGAACATAAACAATATCTAGAAAATGGAAGCTTTTTTCCACAAAGGGAACTTACCTACCCAGCATAGGAACAGCACCCAACTGACCATTGATCCTCAAAAGTTTTAAAGCAGCGTGCTCTTCAACTGCAGTAAAGCTCTGAAGTGCTTGCCAACCAAGCTTGTCTTCTAGTCAGCTCAGCTCAAACTGCCTGACAGTTTGGGCATGTGAAAGGTGCCCTGAAGCTTTTGCAGCTGGCCAAAGCTACTACAGCAGTGACCAATATGATGAACATCTGAAACTGTTGTAACTGATTATTTCAAAGAACATAAGAAAAGTCTACATGTTATATATGGTTACTGTACTCTACAGGTTTCGATTCTTTCTTGTTTGAGTGCTGATTCACAGTAGATTAACAGAAATGTTAGCACTGGCATCTTAACTGATTAATCAGTAGTATTTATATCAGCATCAGTGTTAATCAGTTTCTGGCTCTTCAGGTTTTAACAATAAGGAAGATTACCAGTCAAAGAATCATTTTCACTCAGACAAGGTGGTGTTTGCTTTCTCTAGCACCACACCTGAATTAAGGTAAGTGCACAGCTATTAATTCTCCAGACCAGACATCACAATTAAATGATTCCTGTTTCTTATATACTATTACATAACTGGCTATTCAAAATATACAGCATTGTTGGGAGGGTGGCCTAATGGTTAAGGTGTTTGCCTTGCAAACACAAGGTACAGGGTTTGAGTCTCACAAGGGATAATTGGCTAGGCTTAAAAACGCTCACAAGGGCAGTTAACCTAGTACTAATCTATGAACCTAATCTATGATTGTTTACACTGAACATGTCACAACAGCAGGTATATTACTTTTCTTTCAAAATCCAAAGTTGGCATTTATCCTCACTCTTTCCCCTTTTGTAACTTAATAATATTTTGATGATCTATTGTTCATAGGTGAATACTAGGCTAACTGCCTCAAAGGCCATTTTAAACCTAGCCAATAACCTGTGGTCAGAATCAAATACTGTACCTTGAGTTTATAAGGTGAAGACCTTAACCATTATGCCAAACCCACACCAGATGTAGTCATCTTTTTGTCTGTGACGGCTTTCTTTTAAGAGTTGCATTTATTTTCCTTTTCATTACTAGCAATGAGGATGATGCATGTAGTTTAAATACAAGATGTTTTTCCATCAACAAATGCGCATATAATAGTCCTACAGAGTGTAGTGCTGTATGCATACTTCTCATCATTCAAGCATTAAAAATTATAGCAGAGGCTCAGAAATTGGATCATTTCCTTAGTTTTCAAAATAGATGGTTTTTATATGATAGGCCCTATATGGTAATGAACATTCATATAGTCTTAATGTATGTATTTAATAAAATATGTGCTCATGAAGAGGTTTGACCAGAATCGCTCCACATAATCGAACATTCATAATCTCAAACATGTTTAACACTGGCAGAAGTGACTAAAACTCAATTGATCGCTTCTGACCAGGTTAAGTCCATGCAGAATTGTGCACAGTGGGGATCAGAGAATTTTCCCTTTCACCACTGTTGACTGATCTTGGAGCTGGTGGCTATAATTAGCAGGGCGGTGCAGGGGGCTCCCCACCAAAAAAAATGTGTTTTGTTTTTTCATTGTTTTGGCTTGTGATCTTTTGGGATCGATCATTAGCTGCTTGAGATTTGTGCACTTCAATGTTTAGAAGTACATCACACTGACCTTATGATGAGCATCATACATTAAGGAGGAGTAAGACTAAATCTGAGTGTCAAAATTATAGCGCTGTGAGTAAATCATTGCAGTCAAGAGGTATGGGTGTATCCATGTGTTTCGAAATTGAAAGCTAACAATCTAAACTCAATAAACTGCCATATGTCCTTATCACATGTTTAATAACGTGGACCATATGTTCCACTTGCCCACGATATTCAGGACTTAAAGTGGTATGCTTAGATTTCCAATGCCTCACAAAAATATTGTATTCTCACTTCATAAATTGTAAACCCAATGTATAATATTACCTCACTGGGAATGATATGTCTATAAAAATAGATTAGCACTCAGCACTGTGATAACACTATGGCTCATAGTCTTTAACCAAAACACTGAGAAGCACGCAAAGCCTTAAATTGGGTGATACAAGCTGCGCTGACCTTAGCATACTCCAAGTGTTCCAAACAGCATTTTTCATCAAGAAGGAAAGAAACAAAGCTATTACTTGGTTCTTTCTTGTTTAAACCTGTCGCACTTCACTTCACCTGTGCTTTTATACTATTGAGTCATGCTTTTAAAGCTGTTTGCTCTTTTTAACAAAAAGGCTATTGTTTGTTATTTCTGCCTTGTGTAACATACAATTTTGTATTTATATTCACATTCAATCATCTAAATGCATAATACTGCTTTTTAATCATGAGTACATTCACTTACAATTTCTGCCTTGCCAGGCACCATTATCTTGTAGTTATAAGGCCGGATTCATAAACGCCTATGATGAATGTACATTAAGTGTACACCATTTTGAGTGAATAGACACACCTGCATAACTCCCACCTTCTTTCTCCTAATTTTAGTTTTCCTTCTGATTTGCTTGGAACCTTAAATATCAAGGAAAATTTGTAAAGGTTAATACAATGAGTAGACTATGTCTACACTTAGTGTAATCTTTCTGAGTGAATAGGCCGCACAAAAAATATGGTACAGATATTTTTTAATACAGATCATGTACACTTAGTTTACACTTTGTGCAGGTGTTCATGAATTCTTCCCATAGTCTTAAATGTGGTAATGTAACATTGCTGCAGGATCTGTAACCATTCAATTGTTTATACTCCATTTTTCTGTTTGATACGATTTTTTTGTATTATTTGTCTGCTCAAATTTGTACTTACTGGGATTACTGTATGTTGCAAATGCTACTATCCTTTAACTGTAACCTTGTTATAGTCTACCAGCCCCTGCTGCTGCATTAGGTATTGCATTCCTTGATGCTCCCTCCTGTTTTGTTGCAGTAAATACATTCTCTCTTCCTGTCCCCACTGTAAAAGTAAAACTCCTAAATCTCTAACCTACCTGGGCCACTAGACCTGTAACATAGTCATAGCTATGAAAAAACTGGATCTATATCACATTATCGAAATTCCAAAGTGTTGAACACCATAAGCTCGACCTTGGAATCTCGAAATGTGATATACTCGAATGCTCAGAACAGCAAATTTTTTCCAAGGGAAAAAATTTGCTGTTCCGAGAATACACACACACAGCACAAGCACACCAAAATACATAATCCACACATACACACTTTACAGAACCCTACACTAAATCATACATACACTACTAGCTATCCACTTACCTTAACCCAACCCTAACCCTAAGGTCTCTAACTAATGCACACTCACCTTACCGCTCCCTAACCCTAAGGTCCCTAACTAACGCACACTCGCCTTACCCGCTTCCTAACCCTAAGGTCCCTAACTAACACACACTCACCTTACCCGCTCACTATCCCTAAGGTCCCTAACTATCACACACTCACCTTACCTCGGTCCGTTCACACACTTACCTTAACCCGTTCCATCACCTTTGCACCACAGTCAAGGAAATAGCGAAGCTGCAGAAATGACCCACCGAATACTTTGCCTAGGAAAATATTCAGTATTTTGCAGCTTCGCTATTTCAAGCATTCACTGAATTGGGGTCGATATCATAACATTCAAAGTTTTAAGACTTCGATGTTATAATATAGACCTGAGAAAACTATGCTCTGACACAGGTTCTGAGTCTTAGAATACAGATTTTTGACTGGATTCTTCTCTAGCTCATTTCCTATAACTTGCACTGACCTGTGCTCACCCAGGTCTTTTACTGAAGACTCTGAGAGTCATGGAAAGCCTAAAATTGAGAGCTGTGAGATTTGTTGATCTTGGCATCCTCCAGGCATTACTAACAGCATCAAAAAGGGAAGCAAAAAAGCTGATCTGAGCTCCACTTAGTGCACCATCACCACCAACCCCACCACCACCACTAACAGTCTCGCTCTATTGTGGGTTGTCAGCACAACAGCTTTTTTTCCTATAAGAAGCCTGCAAAAGATACACAACTTTAGTAATCTAGTTTGAAGTTTTATCTAGCCTATGTTCAGTGCAAGTACATACCCTGTGCTGCAGTTAAACCATGACCAGGATACTCTTACACCTCAGCTCTAGGAAGTCAGTCCCCCCATATGCCATGGTAGGTAGTCTATCTATTGTACCCCTGCATCCAAGAACAAATCCCTGCCCCCTGAGTCTTTCCCAATCAATATCATGGACTATCATCTCCCCCACATTTCAGCAGCCAGCATGATTGAGATGAGTATCTTCATACAAAGTATGAATTGTCTCATGCTGACTGTTGATCACCTATTACTCAAACAAATGCACATACATAATGTCATTGGAAGCAAAAACCTCACATAACGGTAACTGACATCAGGATAATCAACAACACACCACACTTACCATACCACACTATGTCCAACATAGCACACATAATCCCTCATATGCTGAGGTTCTTAAGATCAACTTACCTAAGCCTCAAAGGCCTTCAAGGCATAACACATGCATAAAGTACCCGGAGCAACATTCTAGACCTGCAAAATCCATCACCACATATAGCTTCATAGGTTCATAGATGGTTACTAGGCTAACAGCCCTACAGCCCTTACAAACCTAGCCATATTTATCCCAAGTTGCTCCAAATGGCTGTGGTTAGGTGAGTGAAGTTCACAGTGACAAGAGTCTGTGGTACTTAATACCAATATATAGTGCAAGAAGCACCAAAGTCATGAAAGCTGGGCATGTAAGGCAGGCATCTACCCAACCAAGCATCCTAGTCATAGATGACACCATTGTAAGGCATACAGATGTACATTTCACCATGCTGAGCAAGATAATAGTGACAGTTAGTGGCTTGTCTGGTGATAGGATCTGCCAGATCACTTACACACTCAAGTCATAGAATAACAGGTAGGTATGACTCTGACATAGTACATGTGGGTGTCAATGACTAGAGATGCACCTCTTTGGATTATATGAACAGAGACATGATGGAGCTCTCAGACTATGTGTCCCTGGCAGGTATGAGCCTAGAACTGAGTAGCTTTCTACCTTCTCCAAGAATGATACTGCAACATGATTAAAACAATAATTGCCTTTATTAATTGGCTTAGTTTTTAGTTTCATTCTAAGACAGTCTAATATTTATCAGTTTGAGATAATATGTTCAACAGACCTCACTGTTTTGCCAAGGATGGTCTGCACCTGTCCCCTCTAGGTTTTCCTATATTGGCAAAGACCTTCTTCACCCCTAAAGTGCCTTTTCAGGCAATGTAAACTGGATCAACCTGCCAACATAATGAAATAAGCAAAGGAAAATATAAAGGTGATGGTGATCAATGCGTGGAGCCTAAACAAGAACCCACACTCCCTACAAGCTCTCCTCACCCTGGAAGATGTAGACATCTGTGTAGTGTTTGAGACATGGTTTAAGAGTTGTGCAGGTTTATAATGCCTTTCACACCTTTAGACCAGACACTGATCAGGTGGGAAAAAAAAGGTGGAAGTCTCAATTTTTATCCATGAGAGACACATCAAGGTTGGTTAAGCACCTTGATACAGCAGAGTTTCTTCATGTCTAAATCACTACCAGGAAGGTCCCTAACCATATACTGGCTAACTACAGAACTCCCTCTATGACCAGAAAAGACAGAATGCATATGTACAACAGCAGGAGTGTCTCAATATTAATCTTCCTACTACCCATCTATTGACTGGGGAACTTACATCAGTGAACAAGCATAGAGATTATTGGACTTTAAATGTCTTGGAACAATTAGTCAAACTACCCACTAGAGGAAACAACATCTTGGACCTTGTTCTTGCCAATATGGGTGCATCCCTTGCTAGGTCTGATCATAAAGCCATTTCATTCAGAATAAAATTGAAACTAGTGACCCCCCCCCATCCACCCACGATACCTGAAAAAAATTCTTTAAGGAAAAACTATCTAATCTTAAGCAATACTTTGGCAAGTTTCAAATTACATATAAACCCTGACAATTCTGCTGTATGTCCATAATTGTACATCAGCAAACTATATGGGCATGTATTCGGCCACACAGATGCAGATGTTCCCTGCAGAAACAAGCACAGGACAACCCCCGAAACAAACCCCCATGAGGGAACTATAATATCAACAAATTATACAAAAAGGAAAATGATACTGGCCAAAATTATTCCAAAAATAATAAAGCTCTTGTCATTGGATTAAACAAACAACTCAGGTGCCTTATAGAAATCCACAAAAGACACATTTGGGGTAAAGACAGCCACCCAAACTAAAGATAATCACAAAGTCTTTTCTAGTTATGTTCACAATCTCAGGAACACAACACAGCAATGAGCTCAACTGATTGTGAACAATGCTGCCTTCACAGAAGATAGCGTGTTTGCATCAATATCCCCAAATAAATCTAAGTCTAATTGCATCCAAGGAAGATCTGATAGATAATGTTTTAACATCTCCTCTTTTTTATTCTGATTCCTAAAGATATTGCAAATTTCACACCCTTGCAAATTTGTTCAATCTGTTAAACCACAACATTTTTTTCAGTCAGGTAATCCCTAAATGTGACTCATGTGAAACAGCTACATACAGCTGAGTGGTAATAATACCTCAGCTTCAAACATCAAGCCTTGTACAAGCATACCCGTATTGTGGCAAAATCTGTAACTCCTTGTTCTCCCTCTCACACACTTCTTCTTAGGTCTTCCATCTTCTCTGAATACTCAGGAAATTGTGAGATAATCTACAGAAATTCCAGAGCTTTCTCTAATAAAAGCATGATCTACACATAGAATGGATTAACAGGATCTTCATAAATACTTCTCCAAAATATATCGATTTCTTCTATTTTTTTGGTGGTCTTTAAATTCCTTTTACCTTGTTTCCCAATTCTCAATAAAACTTTTTTGGGTCTTCAATAAATTGCTTATGTTGTACTTTTCCTTTATATTTATCTGTGTATCTTCTGAGTTTTTCCTCCTGTGCTGAGATTTCTTTGTTTGTTATTTGCGATAGTGCATGACAGATCTGGATCTGTTGTAATACTGCGCATTGCTTTTATCACATCTATCTTTCTACGTATTTTTGTTGATCTGTTCCCTCTTATATACTCTTCTAACAGTGACACTTCTTGTTTTAATTGCTTTATAGTTTTCTTTGCTCAATACTCCCATGATGGTATTTGATCTCTCTCCTTCCTTTCCCTCACTCTCCTGTGTTCTTGTGGTAGAACTTTATCAGTTATTAATTTAGCTACACAGTAATATATCCTGTTTACTTCTGTCATATCACATGGATCTCTATGGACAGTCCTAATTACTGTGTTTATTTGTTTTATCAAACTTCTGACTTTTGGGGTTTTATTGACTTTTGGCAGTCTTCTTCTTTCATTGATCTTAATATGTCTGTCACTATTAAATCAAGCAACTCTTCTCTTAGGTCATTTCCTTCTAAACTGAGGACACATTTTTTTTTTTGTTTTCCATTTCCTGCAGGCATTCTATAGAAAGTACTATAGTATCTTCCTGTGGCACATTCTTTTCAATTTCATCCTGTGTCATCTGTTGCTCTGTCATATGGAAACTCATTGGCCTATCACTCCTCAGCATTGACTGCATCTGAGTTTCCACAGTTTCCTGCTCCTTCCCTTGCTGTCCAGCTTCAAGTGAATGTTTATACTGGTTTCCTGTGGAAGGCTCCAAAATATCTTCATATGGCACCTGACCAATTGCTTCCCATTCCACTGGTTTCCCCTTAATTTGGATGTCTGTTGCTTTATTCTATTGTGGTACTTTCTGAATTAGATTTTCTACACTGATTCCTTCACTTTGCAGGTACTCCATAACCTCAGTTTCTATTTCTTTAACTTCTCTATTACTAATCTCCTTTTCTACTTTTCCTCTTTGTCTTCTTATTTTTGTATTGTAAAGTTTTCCATACCTGGATTCCTTTGCCTGTATTTCTCTTCAAATATTTTTGGTGCTGCTCTTTTTGTACTGATTAGTTTTGCTTTCTCCTTTGCATAGATATTACACCATATTAAATCTCTTTTTTTCCCATGTCCATATTTCTTCTTCATATGTCTCCTGATCTTCCTGTTTCTCCTTACTTTGGGGACTAGTTCCATAATGCTATGATGTAACCTGTGTTAGACCTTCTACACCAAATCCTTCACTTCACAGGCACTCCATAACTTCAACTTCTATTTTTTTAACTTCTACTTTACTAATATTCTTTTCTACATTCCCTCTTTGTGATATTATTTTTTTTCATTGTGAAATATTCTATATCTGGATGCCTTTGCCTGTACTTCTCTTTGAATATCTTTGGGATTTCCTTCTTTAGCTTGATTAATTTGGATTTCTCCTTTGCATAAATATTGCTCTATATCCAATCTCTTTTTCTTCCTCAAGTCCATATTTTTTTCATACTTTTCAAAAATCTCTAGGTTTTGTTGTTTGTATTTTCTTACTTCCTCAGATTCTTCTTTTTCCAAACAGATCAAAGTTTTTCGGTCTATATACTGTTTTTCAAAAATCTGTTGTATTAATGAACACACATTTTTATTTGAGGCTTCTAACAGTTTTTCTTGTGTAAGTATTTTTCTTTCTTAGAATTTCTCTCTTAATATTTTTGTATATCTTGTGTCAGGAAATTCTGTTTTTTTTTTGCATAATAGTAAAAATACATAATTTATTTCTTAACCTCAATTATTCACTCTATCTTCTTTATGGTTCTTCTTTGGCCTATCATTTTTTGTGATTTTTTTGGACTGCTACTTCCTTCTTCAATAGGAGGGCCATCCTCCCCCTGGGCCTGGCCCCATTGTAGGAATGTTTCTGTATTTTGAGGATTCTATACTGTCATTTTTTCTAGTCCTGCCCCCAGTGTGTCTACCAGGACTGGGCACTTTTTTATCCTAGGTCTTGTGCACCCAGCTATTTTTTAATTTTTGACCTATTTCTGTCCATGATATACACTATATAAATGTTATGTGGAACATAACAAAGATGCTAAATGGATAGAAGAAGTAAAAGAAAGAATAAGAAGTTTAAATATACAGGATATGAAATGGGATGAAATAACAGCCAGAGACATTGAAACAAAGTTAAGAAAAGCTTCTAATTGGAAAACCCCAGGCCCAAATCCAGTACCTAACTTCAGGTTAAAAGTATTAACATCTCTGAATGAAGATTTAGTCATGAGTAAGAACTACTTATATGCACACAACAGACACCAACCTGGCTAACAACAGGAAAAACAACGTTCCTAGTTAAGAGTGAACCTGCAAGCTACCCTAAAAATTAAAGGCCAATAACTTGCCTTCCTACAACGTATAAACTATACACTGGAATTGATGCCGACAGAGTTTATAGCTATTTAGAAGAAAACTAAATTATGGCAATAGAACAAACGGGCAATAAAAGAAAGTCATATGGAATAAAAGATCATTTGTTGTTAAATAAAGTCATAGAGGAGAACTGCAAAAAGGAGAAGAATCTAAGTATGGCATGGACTGACTGCAAAAAAGCATTTGATAGTATCCTACATTCATGGATAAAAGAGTGCTTACACCCTACACTGACCAACTATATTCCACTGACCATGAAACAGTGGCAGTCCACTTTGCAATTAAGCCATGATAAATGACAAATTATTATCCCAGGGCTAAAAATGCAAAGGGGGATATTCCAGGGTGACTCTCTGTCACCGCTGCTATTTTGTCTTGTCCTTAACCCATTAAGCTGTCTACTTAACAGCTTAGGCCATGGCTATAATTTGACTCCTAGAAAACAACAAAATGTAAAGACTTCTCATCTTCTTTTTGTCAGTGATTTGAATCTGTATAGATGAGGAACTGAAAGCACAACTGTAAGTTGTCAAAACTTTTTCAGATGCTATAAGAATCTCATTTGGTCTTGATAAATGTGCAAAAGCAACTTTTAAAGCAGGAAAACGCATCAAGAAAACATCAGTTTGTGACAAGAATGTGATATAAAAGAACTTGAGAACTGACCCCAAAATGCGTTGGATAGACTAGACAGGAAAACAAGAAGGATGCTTCATGCTCACCAAATGATTTATAAAAAATTAGTGTATACCAAGATTATATATTCTCTGTTCCGAAGGAGGGATGGACCTCCTTGAAACTAATTACATGTACAGATCTGCAATCGTGGGACTGCACACATATCTGCTGACCTCACAATATGCAAGCATAGTGAATGTTTTGAAACATGAAGAGAATAAATGTAAGATGACTTCTCTACTTAATCTAGCAGAAGCATATCGGTGTCAAGCAGGAATGGAAATCAAACCAGAAGTCGATAAAAATCAGGCAGCAACTGAATGTGCCAAAAAAAAAAAAAAAGAAAAAATATAAGGTGAAGGACCAGATGAGAAGGCAAGAAATGTGGAAAATGCAAAAATATGGTTGCAAGTATAGAAAACATCTGGAAGAACCTCATGTTGATCAGGATCGAATGCAGGAATAGTTAAGGAGAGGCAAATTCAAACCAAGAGATGAAAGGTTAATATTGGCGGCCGAAGAAAGTGGGCTATGTACACGGTTTACAAAGTCCATTGAATGTGTGGGAGAAACAGACAAATGTAGGTTTTGTAAAATAGAATTGGATACAGTTGCACACCTCTTTGCTGGTTGTGACATACAAATGGCAGAAAGACTGTATACTGAAAGGCATAATAATGTGGCAAGACTGTTGCACTGGGGATTGTGCAAACATTATGGTATTGAAGTGGCTGAAAAACACTGGAAACATGAGCCACAAAGCATCATAGAAAATTATGAAGTCTACATCACATGGGATCATCCATTACCAACGGTTCAAAAGATAGATTCTAAAAAAACAGATCTAGTGCTCCATGAAATGAAGACAAAAGTAGCATTGATCATTGAAATCACCACACCCAGTGACTACAGTGTCTTGCGTACAGAGAGACACAAAGACATAAAATATCAGGATTTGCAGACAGAAATGAGAGCAGTGTGGAAGAAAGATACCCAGACAGTTCCAATAATAGTAGCAGCAATGGATGTTATAAAATTTATAATCACATTTAGCTATGTTACCAATACATGTAACTCTGTACGAATTGCAGGAGGAGTCATTACTGGGCACATTGCAGGTGCGAAGAGGACTTCTGACTGACATCAAAGACTGAAACAATACTAATTTCATGAACTTTAATTATACTCTGACTTAGGAATGGGGTTCATTCCCGTCATGGTATTAGAAACCCAAAAGTCTTGGAGAAATTAAAAAAAGGAACAAATTAACTTTCCTAACTTTTTATACTGAACTGAAGATCACATTTTTTGTGAAGTCAGTAATGTTCTCCCAAGTCCTGCCAGAGTTTTGTGAAAACATTTCTTAAATATGCTTTCAAATGTCTTGTGCTCTGACTCCATACCTCTCAATGGAAACATTGAATATCTTGACAAAGGCCCATGAAAAATAAGTACAAATCTGCACGATGATTAAAATAAAATTTGGATACATAATTATATAACCCCACCCACTCCAATGGAATTGTGGGATACCAACTTTCAAACACAAACTGAAGAACAGACAACCAAAATATGGCCCCAAAGTCCCCCTGCAGCCATTTCAATATCCCATTACTTGGCTGTTTCACCCCATTTACCATAAACACTGTACTGTGCATACTGCTTTACTTCTACAATGATTATTTGGATTTCATTGAAAATGTTTATTTTACATTTTATAGCACAACCACTAATAGACATCTGCTAAACAAAGCAATTCAGTCTCACAATGAAAATAGACTTAAAACTTCTCTGCCCTTGAAACTCATTTTCATTGAAACAGCACTGAAACTCACATTCAAAGAAAATGCATCTGGCCAATGGTGGATAAAGATTACCTTTGGGCTGTTTTCAAATCATAGGCCCCTTGCACGTGAAACATACTTGTGTTCTTTGATACACTTTTCTGACTGTATTAAATTATATTCCTTGCATAATACAGCACACTTGTTAGAGCGTATTTTAAATTTATTGTTTTGAACATTTTTCCAATAAGCAATGAAACAAAATGCAAGAACCAATAATGACAAACCTGCCAAAATGAGAACATTTCCATCATAACTCAAACTTCTACAATCTATCAGTATCAGCAAATATGCACAATCTCTGCAAAAGTAAAAGTCATCTAAATAATTCCACATTAAAGAAATCTATAACTAATGAAGAGGTTGCTGCTAGTAAACAACTTTATATTTCATTGTTTCATCTACAAGTAGTGTGCCTGCTGCCCTTGAAGAATAAATTGCATGTGTTACATTAAAAAAATGATAAGCTAGTAATACTTCAGTAGGGGAATGGATGGCAAACCGAGAACAAGTTCATAGTTACTAGGTATCTCTGCCAAAGGAGGACATTTTCAGGACTGCAGCATCAATCACCTTTAAAATTACAACACAGTACAGTATCAGCAATCAATCTACATACTGTGGGAGTAGAACCCACAGCCTTCTGCAGCAAAAGCAAGTATACTACCTGTTTTGTGCTACTAACAATACAAGTAGACTTTGCATAAGCAGCACTAAACTTCTCTTTGCCTGAAGAACTCTGCAGCACAAGAAATCAGGAAAAAGCCAAAATGTATTGAGGGGGACAAAGGCCCAAAACTGAGGACACATTGTAAGCATTGCTTGTATAATCTTAGAAAGTTGCTGGAATAAAATGTGTTACCATGTGTTTCCTGAAATATAGGAAGACTGAAACTTAAATAGCTATCATTATTTAGTGAATTCAGTTCTCACTGATTTGCTATAAAAAACACAAATTTTATTTTTATTTAACATCTGTTTACCAGGAAAGTTCAACTTGCAAGGAAGCTGATTTTCAGCAGAGGCTCCAGACATGTATTTGTGTCATGGGGGGGAAACCAGAGCACCCAGCAGAAACCCACACAAACATAGGGAGGACATGCAAACTCCACACAGAAGGCACTTCAGCTGAGAATCAAACCAGAGAACCTCTTGCTGTGAGGCAACAACACTACAACTGTGCCACTACACCATCTGAATTTTAAGAGGAAAACACCAAAAGGCATTTTACATACACACACACACACACACACACACACACACACACACACACACACACACACACACACACACACACACACATGCACTTCAAAGCTTGGCTTGTTCATTACTAGTAAGAATGAAGAAAAGGAAGAACACACCCCCTTGTGTAATTCAAATTAATGCAGTGCGGCAGAACAGAAAGAACCATTCAGCTTCTTCAACTAATGTGTGTAATTCAGAACACTCCAACCTAAACAGAAAGAACTGTTCAGCTTGTTCAGAATCAGTTCAACTAGTGTGTGTAATTTAAAACACTTCAACTTATGCACCAGGTGTGGCAGAAATGAATCAAATCACCAACTATACCTTGTGTAATTCAAATTAATGACAGAACTGTTCATCAGCTTGCTCAACTAGTGCAGACCTTGTAATCTAAATTAATGAAAGAACCATTAAGCTTGCTCAACTAGTGCAGATCTTGTTCAAATTAATGAAAGAACTGTTCAGCTTGCTCAACTAGTGCGGACCTTGTGTAATTTCAACCTATGCATGTAATGCATTGCAGCAGAAACAAATCAAATTACCAACTATTATATGCTTGCTCAACTGGTGCAGTAAAAATGTTGAGTTTTTATTTGTCTTCCTTACCTAGAGCTGGGAAATGCATGTACCAAAGTATAGTGAATCCCTCAAGCAATGGAGTCTGGGAAATGCTGGGAAAGCACCAAAGTACAGTGAATCCCTTGAGGCTGAGCAACTGGCTGGCAGGCTGTTCCCACAGCTGATGTCATCGTGCATGCCCTCTGCACATGATGACATCAGCCCAAAAAGTAGGGAGGATTAAAAAAAAAGTTGGGAAATGGGGAAATTAAGGGGTGCCACTCAGGAATTGTGGCACCCCATTATTTGGACCTCAAAACCGGTAAAAAAACAAGAAATTCGGTATGGTTGAGAGGGATGTCTGACTCTGCTGTGTCATATTTACCACGGATAGAGTAAAAAATGTTTGAAAACCAAAAACTATGGTTACCTTCTCTTTCTCTGTTTAAAGAAGGCATGTGTGAGTATTAGTCAAGCCTCTTGACAAATAAACCCTTAAATCCTGCAGCAGGACTGCTCCCAGCCCTTGACAGCCAGCATCAACCTGAAATTTAATACGTTGTGACAAATCACAGAATTTTAAGAGGTGTGTTAGTGACTAACATTCTTTGTGTTTCAAACATTCTGTCTTGCTCTATTGACCAAACCCAACAGTATCATGATCTATGCTTTCCCCCATTAACTAAAATCACTATTCATCAAGACACATTTTGCTGATCTTTTATAAATCAATCAGACTGTACATTGAAAGACAACCAAAAACCTAAAAAAAATTGTAGGTGGACAAGCTCCCTGCATCCCACCATGAGGTAGGCTTCTCCCCCACAACCTACTTATTTAAATATAATAACTCTAGGACAGTCGAACAGTGGAGAAAAGTGAAAAGTGTAAGTACCACTGCATGGCAGTATCACACAAAGAAAAAGACCAGTGTAAGTTAAAAAATAAATAAGTAAATAAATAATAAAACAGTTTTTGATGAACTGTCAGAAAAGAATGAGCTCAAAAGACAATCAGAAAAAGAAATAGCTGAGTTCAGGACTGCCCTGCTGAAATGGTCTCAAGTGTAACTTTTACATCTCATAAATTTGAAGTGGACCTAAAAAATATTGCACTGCACCATGGAATCACATAAAAAGGTGACTTATAATGTTAACACTGTACATATACAATTGCTTTGATTTTATCAGAGTCTAGTTTAAGCTGCTCAAAACTAAAACATGTCCCAGATACTTGAGCACTAACACACAGCTCTGATATTTACTTTTTTTTCATATTCAGCTCATTTTGCCTTTCTCTCTGTAGCAGCATAACAAATAGTAAGTCATGCGTCTGTTCATATATATATACATACATAAATACAAACATTTCAAGCACAGGCATCAATGCCTTTCTAGCCTGCCAATATATCAAAACAGTCGTTCGCAGAATAAGTGTCCAGGCTGTTTTAAAATAACTAAACTAGTGCTTCCTTTAATGTAGTTTGTTCCGTGCATCAGTTACTCTCTCATAGAACCAGTTAGTATACTTCTCATTCCTATAGAATTGTCTACATAGATTATCCCACAATGTATTACTTTTTGATAACCCCAAACTTTCCCAGAGGTAGTTGTTTATAAATACCCTATATACCAGAATAAGATCAGTACTTAAATATGTGCATGAAACACTGTACAAGTTCAGATATTTTAGTCTTTCATAATAACGTAAATTTTCACATCCATGGTATCCCTTAGTATATTTTCACTGTAAAACCACACGGGAATGCATAACTAACTACTATTACTGCAAATATCTTTTATTCCACAAGTCACAGATGAGGGCTTTCATCTTAACACAGTTTAAAGACTTCATCAGATAAAAAACACATGGTAACTATGCCCCCACAGAAACTTGTTCAAATTTAAAAGACCAGTGAGACTAACAATATTAATTTAAACCTTTCAAAAAGATGTAGCTACACATTCCTTAATGTTCTATTCATTATATACATTCTCTGTAACCGGTTTTCCCTTTTTAAAACAAAACATTCCCTTTACTCATATTATTTAAAAGTTACTTTGTTGTGCTTTTAATTTTAACAAGCAGGAAATAGATGCTATTTAATTCAACTCTGGCTGATTACTAGCATTTAAGTAAAGTTCCCAAAACAGTTCTTTCTTTTCAAGATGTAATGTCCACAGACCACCTCTTGGATTCGGTGTTACTATTTCTAATATTGTAAATTTAAAATCATGTCCTGGATTTTCATGTATATGTTTAAAAAGTGCATTAGTACATTTTTTCTTTCTAATCTCATAAGTGTGTTTGCAGAATCTGTCCTTTAACTTCTGCTCCGTCTTTCTAATATAGTATCCTGGAAAATTTTGAACTAATGCCATATATACTACACCAGAAGTATTGCAATTATAGTTCCCCTGCACTTTAAAAACATGTTCATTATTCAAGAAGGTTTCACTGGTATTGATGTACTTACAATAATTGCAACCCCCACCTTTGCTCATCTTACCATTTTTATAACAGTTTTATCATTCATTGTCTCAAATATGTTCTTTAGATTTGCAATTTTTTTGTACACTATTATTGATTTATCCACCACCTTATCCCTAACCAGTCTGTCATCATCCATTATACTTCAGTTTTTACAAATAATTCATTTAATTATGCTGCTGTCCACATTGTGGATGGTGATAAGGGAAGTCTTAAATTTACCATACTGAGTAACGTTCAAACCCTCATCACTCAGTAACTCACTTGAATCTTTGTAGCTGGCTAAAATGAGGAAGAAGTGATTGTTTTTCCTTTGGTTTATTACCTCATTCATTAAATTGTCTACAAAAATATCTGTGTAGCCCCTTTTACTAAACATATTCTTTAACAGGTGACATTCCTCCAAAAACTGCTCATATACTGAAGTCGTGTGCTGCTTGCACGAACTACCCCTTGACGACAGCTCTTTTTTGGCTCATAAGGTGAGAAGTAGAATAATGTAGAAAAGCAGTGGAGTAAGTTGGCTGTCTATAAATTTTAGAGGTATAAGTTTGTCTCATCCTTTTCCCACCAGGCATCTAAATATGCTACACTGTTCTCCCCTACTTCATGTGTAAAACTCAGGAAGTTAGTGGTTCCGTTGATATATTCCAAAAATGACGATATTTCTTCCCTTTCATTTTTCCATACTATAAATATGTGTCAAGATACCTTATACATAACCTACATGACTGAGTTGATTATTGAATAAGAAATTATTCTCCCATTCAGTCATCACTATGTTTACAAATAAGGAACCACAACACAACCTGATGAAAATTGACACCCCTTTCTGTTGCAAAAAAATATTGACCTTCAGATAAAATTTAATTGTTTTTAGTACAATTTCTAACAATTCTTCAGTAAGGTTGATTTTATCTTTTTTTAACTGCTTTCCTGAATAAATAATCAGTAAACCATTGTATACCAGTGTCATGTGGAATTACAGTATATAAATCCTTTACATCAATTGTCAAAAATATATAGTTGTTATTATATTCTAGATTATAGATTTTACTCAAGAAATACCTGGAGTCCCTACAAACATGATGTTCTTGCTGTACATACATTTTTAAGCTTTCATCCAAATATTTTACACATGTATATTTTATAAATCCATACGTGTCAGGAACTCGATGCATTGGGGGGGTTGTCCAAGTTTTTAAGAATTTTTGGCACCCAAAAAATTGTGGGTACCATAGGATTTATTACATTCAAATAATTAAAATCTTCAATAGAGATTTGTTGTTATATAAACATATCATTCAAATGAGCCTCAATCTTCCTATATGCAATATTTAGCTTATTCTTAGAGACTTGCCTACATGTGTCCTCATCCAATATTAAATACATCCTAATTAAGTAATCCGTTTTCTCCATCATTACTAGTCCACCCTCCTTATCGGGCTTCATAATTCTAATGTCATTAGATTTTATTTTTTCCAGCATATTTGTCTCATTTTGAGTAATGTTATATGTACAATTTGCATGATTACCCCATAATATATTTATTAAATCCAGTTCACATACTTTTTCAAAAAACTGCAAAACAGAGTGCAATGGGGGATTAAATGTGCCTGAAACTCTAAGGCTTGACATTGCAACAGATAAATCATTAAACACAACATTAAAGTTTAATTTCCTAACAAACAATTTAATGTCCATCATAATGTTTGCAACTTTAGTCTTTTTAGTTGGCAGAAATGACAGTCGCTTAGTAAAAAATTATGCATGTTGCAAGTCAATTTGAAATTCGCTAAAATTGTAAACTTTAAAATTTCCATCAGTATTGGTCACTATTGTACACAAATGTTCACAGTCATCATTACTCATATGTCCATTATTTGGTGTCAGTAACTACTCATCTTCCTTGACCCATGGTTCTGCCATGCTCCTCTGCCATAATGAGGTGGTGGAGCCGGGTTTCGTTCCTTCCATTGATCCCTCTGGTTCATTTGTTTTTCTCTTAACCACTCTGAGCAGCACAAAGGGGGAAATGCAAAGGGTCATACTTATAAGATTGTTTATTAGTTTTCTGCCTGTCACTATTATTGTTTTGTTGAGTATCGTTTGATTTTTTCCTATTGTATTAATAAATCCTTAGTAATTAAATTGTCTAAAATTTGTATGTCTGCCATCAGTTCCCTGAAATCACAGACAGATTAAAACAGCCCTCTCCAAAGCCAAAAACACAGCATCAATGGGACAGGACAGTGTCCCAGGCTGCGACCTACATGAGCTCAAAGGTGACCTAATTCCACATCTAAACACAATGTTCAAACTCAGCCTCTCCACAGGCTATGTGCCCATAGAGTGGCGCACATGCTCCACAAAGGTGGAGCCACAACGGACCCCGGGAACTATAGCCCTATAAGCCTGACTAGCTTGGTCTGCAAGTCTATGGAGTGCATCATCATGGATCTCATTAACAGAGACATTGGGAACCTCCAAACACTGGACCCTACCCAGATCGGCTTTGTTAAGGTCAGATCATGCCACCTAAACCTGGTGGACTTTTTGAGACAGTTACCAAGGCTATAGATGAGGGAAAGGTGGTCCGCACAGCCTACCTAGACCTCGCAAAGGCCTTTGACACCATTCCCCATTCTGGTATTATAGACAAGCTCACCAGCCTGAACATAAACCCCTATGTCACAAGATGGGTTGCCAACTGGCTCACGGACAGAACCCTCATGGTAAGGGTTGCAGGAGCTAGGTCTGACTCTAAACCGATTACAAGTGGCATTCCCCAGGGCTCAGTCCTAGGATCCCTTCTGTTCAGCATATACTTCTCAGAGTTACAGACAAGCACAGGAGGTCTATGGCTGACCAAGTTCGCAGATGACTGCAAACTAGGGGCTATAACTGACTCTCCAGCTGACACAGACATCCTCCAAAAGGGTCTCACTGAGACAAATAGCTGGTGTCAAAACCATGGCCTCAAGCTAAATGCCAAAAAAGTGCATAGTCATTCCCTCTGGAAAAAACAAAGTACCCATAAACTACCACATACGTGGGAGACGTCTAAATACAGAAGACGTAATAAGGGATCTGGGGATAATCTCTCTTTTGATAATCACATTGCCAAAGTGGTTAGAAAATCCTTCTATGTGGCCCTCCTAATCACAAAATGGTTTGCATCCCGATCAAAAGAGGTCATTGTGCCTCTCTATGCATCACTCATCATACCCATCATAGAGTACAACGCCCCATTTGGGATGTACCTTACAAGACACCTGCAACAGCTGGAAACACCACAGAAGTACATCACCAAGAGGATCACTGGCCTCAAAGAGATGCCCTCCAGCTGTATCTGGTTGCATACTGCCTACTCAGAGGTGATCTATGCCTGACATACAAGGCCATGTCCAACCCAGAATTGGTGGACATGCTCCACCTAAAGAAAACCATATCCCCTTGAGCCATACGCTCTAGGGATCTAAACCTCACCACAATAATAAATAGGACATGCTGGAGGGATATATTCCTGTCCCAGAGACTTCCCATGCTCTGGAACGAGATTCCAATCTACTTTAGGCAGAGCTCCTCGCTAACACTCTTCAAGAGAAACCTCGACGTGTGGATGGGAAATAGAAAGTTTACCCCGGGATCACTTCAGTGGCTCTGCTGGACAGAGGCACAGGGAATTAATCTACGGGGGCGGCGAAAGCCAACACAATTCTGGCTAGGCTTATAAATGCCTTCGGGCAGATAGCCCAGTACCTACCTATGAACCTATGAGCATGTACACAGCTGTCAAAAATGACATCTTTACAATTTCCCACTACTGTGATTTTTAAAATTATAACAAATCATATATGTCATACCTTACCAGTAATATATGCTTCTAGTAAATTGATCGTATTGAATTCCACCAGTCTTGGTGGTTTTCTAATAATTTCCAATTATTAACTCTGTTAATAATTCATTTTAATTTGTTTGCATTTTCCATGGACTGTCAACGACAAGCTCTGCTCACTTCAGTTAAATGTGGCTGACTTAAATTCACTGACATAAACTGGGGATGGTTTATGAAGCTCATATGCAAATGAAGCTCAGCTGAGTTCTATGAATTTCACCATAGTACAAGTGTGCATCTACTTCATTAGGTATAAAGTTATTTTGGCTTCTCATGGGCAAGCGGTGTTGAAGGTAGCTATGAACAGGAACACACTTGAGCTTGTAGTAATTCCCAAGCATAGTAATTTATGCTATGCCTTTTGGAAACATATGTAGTGCATTAAAAGTTAGTAGATCTTTACTGTAGCCTATTAGTCCTACATCAGTAAGACTCTTACGACAGTTTACAAATTACTGACAATGATTTACTTTAAAGGAGACTAGAAAAAAATGAGAAAAGATTACTAATGACCCTAGTTTGACATCATCAAAAATTACTGCATCATAAAAACACAGATTATATTACAAAGCTTAAGGACACTTTACTATGGAATTAATCAGCCAGGACATAGTGATCTTCTAAACACTAGCTCCATCTCAGTTTGGATTCATCAAGGGCAGGTTATGCTTACTCAACCTGGTGGATTTTTTTGATAAGATCACCAAAGCAATGGATGAAGGCAAAACAGCATACATTGCATATCTTGACATGACCAAAGCTTTTGACACAATTCTTCACTCAGGCATTGTAGAAATGCTAAATAAACTGGGAATAAACCCCTATGTAACCCACTAGATTATCAGTTGGCTCACAGACATTACTCAGATAATCAAAATATGGGAGGTTACCTTCACAAAGAGTTCAGTCACCAATGGAGTCCCCCAGGGTTCTGTGCTGGGGCCTCTCCTGTTTGACATCTACTTTTCTGAAGTAGAAGCAAATACCAAAGGGCTCTGACTGACTAAGTTTGCAGATGACTATAAGCTAGGACCAGTCATTGAATCCCTAAATGACTTAGCCATCTTGCAGGAAGGTTTGTCTCAAATAAATAACAGGTGTCAAAATCATGGTCGGACACTAAATGCCAAGAAATGCATTATTGTATCCTGTGGGAAGTTATCCACCCCAGGGAACTAACACATTGACAATACATCCCTAATAGCTGATCCAGTCATTCAGGATTTGGGAACTTATAAGGACAGTGACCTAACGTCTGACCAACATGTGTCTATTGCTATAAAAAAGTTATTCAATACGTCACAGCTTACAATCAAATGGATTGTGTCTAGATCTAGGGATGTCATTGTTCCCCCTTACTCAGCCCCCATTAGGCCAGTCATTGAATAGAATTCTCCCTTTGGCATGTATCCATCCAGACACAAGCAAAAACTGGAATGCCCACAGAGATACCTTAGGCCTAAACAGCATGTCCTACATGGACTGAGTCAAAGCCCTGTCACTATACTCAATATCCTAGAGGCTGCTAAGAGGTCACCTGTATCTGGCATACAAGGCATCCTCCGACCCATAGTTGATGGATTTATGGCAAATCAGCAAGTCGAATGGCATCACAGATACTCAGTCTAGGGATCTAACCCTCTTCTGCAACATCAATAGTACAGTTTGGAGGGGCAGGTATATTTCATAAGGGATGCCTCTTCCATGGAACAGACTCCCCACCCACATAAAACAAAGTTCATCCCTGTCCATTTTCATGTGCAACTTAGATCTATGGATGGGAAGTAAAAAATTAACTCCAGGACTGCCCCCTGTATTACTAATGGACAGATGTAGCTCCCAAATGCTTTATCCGATAACTGGGTCCCCTAAAACTATCTATGATATGATACCAGTTATTCTGATCAGGGGTGATATATAATTATTGATCATGGGATGGGTAAAGCCAATCTGTAATCAAATGGGATAGTTTATGTTGAGCACAATAAGGGAAACTGGCTAGGCTTAAAATGTCCAGCAAGGGCAGCTAGTCTAGTACTTACCTATGAACATATGAACCTATGACACAGTGTAATAATTTCTCTGAGACCCAAAAAAACAAAATTCTGACAGCCTTTCAAGTACCTACACATGCATAAAAATGCTACCCCTCTAACACATGCAATGCATGTATTATACTGCAGGAAGTTTTCCATTTACATAACAAATTAAGCAATTGTGCTAATAAAATGTGAAAGTCCATGTGACTTCTTTATGCTAGCTACTAAACCAATCTTGACACTGCTATCAGTTCCATAGGTACTATCCCTACATGACTGCATGGGTTGGCAGTGCTGATGTCACACATCAGAAGGTGTGATTCACACCCTCTTTTCCCCTGTCCTGTACTTACTTACTTTAGTTTTTTACTGGCACTTCTGAAGATGGCAGCTGTAAAATCCCAGGACTGAGCCCTAAGCTGGTCTGAAAAAGAGACCAGGATTCCTCCTGTACCTGCTGCAGGAGATATACCTGCAGAAGCTGGAGCAGGCTGAGGCTAGCTCTTTGAAGAAAAAGTAGGATATTTGTCAAGAGTTTGGGAAGCACCTCCCTGATAAGGATTCCCCACTCTAAGCAGCAGTGTTGGCACAGATATGATAACCTGCAGAGGTGGCGCTGGCCCTGTAAGTATCATAAGTCCAGAAGAGAAGGCGAAAATCCTATAGTACTTTTTCTTTTTTCTGCAATTTAAAAGGGTACTGAATATGTAAGTATAAGCATAATGTTGTTTGTATGCAAGTACAACTAGCTTATGTAAATGCAGGCATATGCATGTGCACACATTTATATATATATATATATATATATGTGTATGTGTGTGTGTGCGTGTGCGATACAAGTTTTTTACTCTGTATATATGACTGTATTGAATCTCATGTATACTTATAAATGCATCCATACGTGTCTGTTTATGTATTCTCTCCCAGTGTGCCTCACAATTTCCTTCACTCTCTAAGGAACAACACATAAGGAAGCAGACTAATGAAGAAGTGTTTGGTGCCATACTATAGTAGTGGTTTACACAGGTATAGGATGATATACTTTACAATAGAGAGGTGGTAGGTCTGCCTCCCGCTGGGGAAGGAGGTCAGCTTTGCCATGTTTCATGTCAGTGTGATGGTGACAACACTGTTACCCCATGTGTTGGTTGCTAGTAACAAAGCTGACAACCTTGGTCAAACTATTCCATGCCTCACACGTGTAATGAGACCTGGTATAGCCACCCTGAACTAGTTTGTGATTGTAGTTTTTCATTAGGAGGTGTACAAAAATTGTAGAGAGGCACTATCCTCACCTTCACCAGACATGTCTCTCATTCAAAGAAATCAGGGAATTGTCACCCAAACCAGATCTTGCTTATTCCATCCTGTGTGCAATAACAGCTACAAGAAAGAACAGAAGTTGTGCAAAGGATAGCAGAAAAAGATATTATAGGTGTTGTATTTGGTATGGTTCCAGTGGCAATTTCAGGTGCAAAACATAGCAACATACTTGCCCATATGTGCTGATGTGTACATATGCTCCACAGCAAATGCAGTCCATGCTTGTTAATAGTGATATATTGAGCCTATTTCAGTTAACGTTTCCACTTTTTGGCATGTGCACAGTGATGAGTTAGAAAATTAATGTGGTTAACAGCCTTACACACAAATATGTATTTCCTTAACAAATTTTCATGTTTCTGTGTATTGTTTTTATGTGATTTTTAGTAAGATTACAGGTTGCATTGCTTAAAGAGGAAAACATTTTTGTAATGGATTATAATGGATTATATACAGCACACTGGAATTGAAAGCCTGGAACCAAAAGACATCACCTATTGAACTATGTATTAACTAATGACACAAAAGAACTGACATTACATGTATGTGAAGTAAGGGCTAGAAAAATGTAGAAGACTGGAAAATAAGCTATGTTACATATGCTACAGCATTATGTGGATCAAAAACAGCACAGCATATATTCTAATACTGTACATATGGCATGCATATTGATACATGTTTGTGATATGATTGTGTTTTACCTAAAAGCATTACCCATATCAGGGTAGAACACATGTTGACAACAGTACATCAGTTAATGCAAGTGAGGGGATTTTAAACCATGCATACTCCTATCATAAGAATATTAGTCAGGCATGCTACTGCAGCTATGACAGGAAATGTATACCACGATATACACAATGCACTTCACTGGCAGACTGACATAACACTTGTAAAACTAAAGACAAGTTCTTTGCATTCAAACATAACTAACACAATAAGCAACAGTCACTGGGTTGGGGCAGAGCATATTCATTAAGTTTCAGTTCATTTTGCTGAAGTGGTTTACTCTTATCCATTGCTCTATGTTTTTTATAAAACTACAATCCATGATCTTATTGAGTAAAACAGATGTTCTCTGCAGACAAAAAAGAATTACAGCAGACAGCACAGAGTATGGGGTAGTATTCTGTGAGCATGTTTCTATGTACGATGTAGTTAGTCTAAAATGCAAAAGCCATTTAAGAATGTTTTAGAATCCATTTCACAGTGAGTTTTGTCACTTTTTGACGACCAGCAGAGCAGTGACCACTTGGTGATTGAGGAGTACATCCATTACATTTCAATACAGCATACCAAAGATGGGGGTGTTGTTACCAAATACGGTTTTAGCAGTGTAAGGGATGAGATCACATTGCAGGCCATAGACATTATGTTTGCATAAGAAAAGAGTCACAGTAAACAGCTTAAATTATGAGAAGTGGCAGTGGTGGCAGCAGAGTGTGTGTGTGTGTGTGTGTGTGTGTGTGTGTGTGTGTGTGTGTGTGTGTGTGTGTGTGTGTGTGTGTGTGTGTGTGTGTGTGTGTGTGTGTGTGTGTGTGTGTGTGTGTGTGTTTTTGTGTTATGTTGCTACTGTTGGTTACCTAAACTCTTGACATCAAATATACACATAAGTTTGGTTTTGTGAGTATATAACACATGGCCATTCCTGTATGATGAGTTGCTAAAATGGTAGATAATTAGGTTCATCAGTAAAACAGGAATCAAGATGGATAACAGCTTCTTGTTTTCAAAGTTTTTAGGCTTGGGGAGAGTTTGTAAGTAGCCCTGGCAGGAGTTCTGTACTTCTATAACATATGCCTGCAGAAAGCTATTCATTCATCAGTGGATAATATTGTTTGGACACCTTTTTATCTGCATGTAGTTTGGTCACCATTGCATCTTGCCCCTCCTTAGTAATGCATGCTAACTCCAACCTTAGCTCTTCCCCTGCCCCTAAACCCAACATCTTACCTTAAATTAACAAAACACTTTTAACACCACCACTATTCAGACAAATTGTGTCTGAATGTAGTGGCAAGTTTGGTTGACTGATCACAAAAGAAAACTGGTTTAATTTTACAACATTTTTTTGTTTGAAGTTAAATATTTTTGATAAAGTGAGTTTCAATCATTAATGTTTGATTACTCTTTATTCAAACCTTAGTTTATTCAAGCAACTGACATAAACTAGTATATACATACACACACACACACACACACACACACACACACACACACACACACACACACACACACACGTCTATGTGTGTGTATAGCTACACCTGTTTTGGTTGAGTGATGCTCTGGTCAAGGCCAAGTTTTGATGGCAGTAATGGTCATTGGTAAATTACATCTAATTATGCTATCATCACAGTTGAGGAGGTCGACTATAGCATAATTTCATGTATTCCACTCTCTTCACCACTGTGCGATCATAGAGTTAGTATATTTAAGTTCCAGACATGTATGGCTGAGCCCCTACATCAGGCAGTGTGGGGAGAGACCTCTTTTGTTTTTATTTATGTTTGTAGGGTCAGACGAATTGCAATCACAAATGTAAATGTATCATACCCTTACTTGTCAATGTTTTTTGGGTTATTTCTTCTGATGGATGAAAAAATGACATGACATTTTGTGATTCATTTTCATTTAATTTTTGGTCAGTATTTTTATACTCGTATATGTATATATAATTTTACTCTGCCATTTTCTTATATCATTCTTACATGGAAGCATTTTTAACATAGACTATGACATAGTAATTATGGAAATGGTTGCATCTGATCAGAATAACATTGATTCTAGGCTAACATTTTAAAGGACACAAAATATTATGTCTGGAAAACAAAGCGCACAAAATTATACTTAGATAACAAATTTAAAATTTCATCAGATCTAAAGCCCATTAGATACTGTGACAGCAAAAAAAAAAAGCTTTTGTTCTATTTGTTTTGCCAGCAGTATATATGGAAATGAGTCGCCACTTTTATCTCACTCATGAGAATTAAGGATGATTAAAATAATTCCCTTTACTGGGACTGATTTTTTTTTTCATCTCAGATGCTAATGTAAATGAGCTTTACTACATTTTCAGGTTTCACTGAATCAGAGATGGTCAGCACTACAATAGTATTGCAACAAAGTAGGTCTTTCTTTTCCCATCAGATCCAGATCATGTAGGTCTGTGATTCATAGATTAAATGTGACACCACAATGCAACAGATGAGCTAAGGCACAGTCCAATCATTCAAAACTGGAAAGCATTTGACTGCTGTGACGTAAAGTGGGAATGGCATCTGATGCAAGTACTACATTTTGCATCAAAAAGAGATACTGCACACTGTTCTTACCTCAGGCATGTTTGTTTGTCCAGTTTCATCAAAATCATTTTTAAATGACAAGTATATGCCTGTATGTTTCACTTTTGCATTACTTTTCTATCAACAATGTCAAATAAAGGTTCAGGGGTAGAGGGAAATATAAAATGCATAAGAACTATATTTTTCTAAAGGTGACTCTTCACAAACCGGTGCCAAGGAAGAGAAAGTGAACATTTTGGGAAGTTCAGTGTTTAGCTGGATGGGGAGAGGCACAACTATTTTTTCCATGGTTCATTTATACCATAATTTCCAGTTTATAGATGTATTATGTAATTTGGTAAAGGTAAGCATGCAAGTTATATGATAAAGAATAAATGAAAGATGACGATATATACTTAACCGATATTTTCAAAATTAATTAATTTTTTTTAAACTAAAGAATTTTTTTGTCGTGAAACTATTATGCCATACAGAATCTTGTAAAGCTCTCAGTTCAGCACTTTTGTGTTTAAAATATGCAGAAAGTGGGGTTTTCATTTAGTTCTCACTGCAGGATCATTTGACTGTTTTTTGTCAAATCTACTTTTCTGACTGATGATGTACCAGCACATAAATTCGCTAGATATTGGTGAATTTGTTTTGCTGAGTTTCACTTAACATACAGTTAGCCAGTCCTAAAACTGATAATATAAAATAAATCATATTACTCTTTTCTCTTCTCATGCATGCTCCATCAGTTCCTTCCTGAAGATGGTGTTAGCTCTCTAGTCATTCTGATAGGAGACTATAACAACTCCTTATCCTTGGCACGCAATAAGCTAGTCTCACGTCATGTACATCCAATCTCGCTAACGGAATAATAGACTTGCCTCAACCTAGTCCTCTGCTCCTGCAAAACACCAGGTATGCAGGAGTGTGAAACAAAAATCTTGATGTGAATGAGTTTTATGAAAGCACCAGACTGAGATTTCTCATAAGACAGCACCTTACTTGTTCAGAAAAATCTCAGTTCTGGAAAACTGGTTGGCCATACTCTTTTGAGAAGAGAATAAGTTGTGCAGCCCATCCAGCCTTACCACCCATTAAGTCTTATCTCATCAGTGTGAGCTGGCTATTTACTTTTTTGCTGAGAAGATTAAAAGACTGTTGTTATCAAATTTGTCTTTCCATACCCTGTTGGTACTACCACAGTCAATGACAGGGTCTACTCTTCCTCTTGGACAGTGTTTGCTATTCCTAATTACAAAACAGATTCAACTGTGAGTTCAAGCATGTGTTCCACAACTTCTAGGTTTGATGCATGACCCTCTAGAATGGTTCACAGCAGCATAATTGATGTGGACTGTTTCTTTTTCAAGAGTGTCTTGATGCGGGATCTTGTTGCCTCAATCCCCAGGAAGCCTTCCTTGGACCATTACTTACTGATAATTTTATCAGTGCTTCATTTTTTTCTAAGTTAGGTTATTGAGAAAGTCGTCTATGTAAAGCCTGAGTTCTACCTTACATTGAATGGATTTATCGATCCTTATCACTCCAGGTTTCAGTCTTGATATGGTATTCTGGCTGCCCTCATTTCACTAGTAAATGAACTCTTGATGGTCAGTGATCAGTACTTTTATTCTGTTTTTGATTCTGCTGGACCTCTCTCTGCAGCATTTGACACTGTTGATCAAAGGATCTTCAGTGAGTGGCTGCAGTCTTATGGTAGTCTGTCTACTAAATTGAACTTGTTAGCTGTATACATTAGATGTGGTCAGCTGTATACATTATATGTGGTCTTGGATAACCAACTAATGTTTAAGGACCAGGGGTCAGCTGTTATGAGGTCATCATATTTACATTTAAAAAACAACTCCAGGCTCAAACATATTATCCTTCAAAGTGACCGCTTGGTAGTCGTTCACACATTAGTCTCTTCTTCCCCTTGACCACTGTAATATCCTTCAGCTGAGGAATTCCAAAACTAAGGAAGACCGTCTGTAGCTGGTGAAAACCTCTGCTGCCAGGCTATTTATTGCTGTGTCACATCATCATCACATTTTGCCTGTTCTGTAGAGCTTGAATTGTCTCTTATTCTGTTTCCACACACATCAGAATCTTTGTGCTGGTTTATTTTTTCTTTAAGTTATTTAGGTACCACTTACCTGAGGGAGGGTATAATGTCACTTTACCCTGCCTGGCTTTGCATTTTGCATCCCATGGACTGATGATGATCCCACAACTGCTGAATATCACTCTTCAGCATCTTGTGTCCTACAAGAGTGCAGTCTACGCTGGTTAAAAATGTGTTTGACAGCAATATGCTTCTGTAAACAGTTAAATACATATTTATTTGTCCTGACTCTCGGAGTCTTGAGCTACATAGTCCTAAATTTTCTCTTAACATCTTTACGTTCGTTCATCTAGTATCTTTTCTTCTTTGATTTTCCATAAAACATTCAGTTGATACAAACTGCTTTTGCACTTACTATAGATTCGACCTGTTTTTATTGCTATTTTATTTTTTATTTTATATGTTTGTTTTATTGCATATATTTTACAGTATGTGTCCTTCTAGGTTATACTGGGACATTATGAAAAAATACCTTAAAAAATGTGTAGTTGAAGGGGATGTGATAGTTGGAGCCCCACGATACTTTCCATCTTATATTATCAGTTTGAAATCTTGGTCTATTATCAATTCTAAATCTGTGAATGCAAGTCAGTGTATCAGCTCTACCCACCAACTTGCTATGTTAGAGAATTGAGAAACAGAGAAGTGCTAACCGTCAACCTTTTAGATTAAATATGCTCAAGTGAATGCCAACAGTTTCAAATGCAATATAAGGTATGACTTTCATCCTCTCTATTAATACTAACTACAGACATCAACTTCCTTTTTCTAGCTTCTGTTGAAGTGTCATTTGTTTCTGACTGTAAAGTATGGTACTAATGAAAGCCATATAACAGGCACAAGTGGGTCACTGCCTGGCATATGGCACAGTCTGGCCATCTGTCATCCAAACACAGGGATTCCCTTAGAACAGAAATCTAAAGGTGCTGTGATGGGACTCATATTGAAGGATGTATGCAAATAGCTCCTCCTCCTTCTTTGCAGATGAGCACTCCCGTGTGATTTAGGAAAGTCATGTGCTTTGTGTAGACTTTAGCCATAATCCAAATTAACATAATGTATATGTGGTACAGTCGCTCCCCAAAGCACAATAATATATTCCAGTAGGGATGAGGGAGTCTATCAAAATCAAACAGGATGTCTGGTAGAGGTGGCAGATACTGTCACGCAACAGACAGAGTGGGAAACAGCTACCACTTATCCCTTTCTTAGCCATGATGCCATATCTAAAGGGTCAGATGGTCTACATATGTCTACATGACTATTCTATTGTGTACTGACAATAGTCTGCTTTACTCATGAATTACTTTGGTGCACCATGTGTCACTGAACTATTCTGCACCGAAGATTGGGCAGCACTGTCTGGTGCAATGAGGGCAGCAATGTGTCACATTAATGAACTACTAGGTAGGTCTGCACTGAGTTCAGGTGCAAGTAAGGCTGTACTGTGTCACATTAATGAACTAGCAGGTACATCTGCACTGTGTTCAGGTAAAGGGAAGACTGTACTGTGTCACATTAGTGAACTACCAGGTAAAAGGAAGTATATACTATGTCAAATTATCTGTCATGTTGATCTGTACAGTACTTATCTTGTAACATATGGAACGGCTATAACAGATGACTATTCACTCACCTGGTCCAAAAAGCATAAAATAGCAAAGACAGACACAGATGAATTCAATAAACAAACATGAGAAGAAGCACATAATGAAACAAATATAAATACCATTAACCTCTTAAAACAGTAAAAATAGTAATACAGTGTTCTCTAGTATATATTTTTATATATATATATATATATATATATATATATATATATATATATATATATATATATATATATATATAAGTAACAGCACTGAATGGCAAGGTGAACAAGAAAGGAATCTAAAGGAGGGGAACATATCAGATGCGGTACTGCAAGTGCCTGCATTCAAGTAATTTCACTGAAACCATCTTCAATATAAGCATAATGAGAGAATAAACAAGAATGAAATCCATTGTCCTTGAAAAATCCATTTTTTTGTGGTGTATGCATCTAATACGTAGGTCAGAGTTAACACTGATGGGATGGGTTTGATTCTTGCAAAAGGCTTCTGAGCCATTCCTATACACAGACAAACAACTGGTTTCAGAGCCATGGATTAAAACTAAATGCCAAGAAATGCATAATAGTATCCTTTGATAAGTCATCCACCCCTGGTAACCATTTTACTTGCCCAGGGAGCTGAATGGGGTCAGTGTAACAGTGGTGTATATCCCACCTAGTGCTAATACCACTGAGGCTCTAAATAAACTATGTAATCACATGGATGAGCTGCAGAGCAAATATGCTGACTTTGTACATGTGGCAGCTGGTGATTTTAATAAAGCAGATCTGAAAGAACTACTCCCACGCTACCATCAGTATGTGGATGTTCCTACAAGGGGTGATAATATCCTAGACAAGGTGTACATAAACTTAAAGGAAGCTTATAAGACAGTGCAACTTACACAGATGGAAACTCTGACCATTACACCATCTTGCTATTGCCACCTTACAAACCTGCACTGGTTAGAGAGAAACCCACAAAGAAACAAATCAGGGTATGGGCCGAGGGGGCTATGGAGGCCCTCCAAGACTGCTTGGACAGAACCAACTGGGAAATGTTCAAGGAGGCAGCCACAGTGAATCAGCATCTGAACAATGATGAAAACAATGAGGTAGTGATGGCATACATTTCAAACTGTGTTGATGGGGTAACAAATACCAAGAGTATCACTATTTGGGATAACCAGAAGCCACGGGGCACCCCTAAGGTATATGAGCTTCTGAAGGAGAGAAACACAGCTTACAGGGTTAAGGAGAAAGCAGCCCTAAGTGTAGCAAGAGGTAATCTGAGGAGGGGTATAAAGGAAGCTAAGAGGGAGTATGGCAAAAAGGTACAGAGCACTTTGAAGACATGAAGGATGCAAGGAGACTATGGCAAGGCATACAATAGATCACTGACTACAAAATCAGTTCAGCACAGTGTGAGGATAATATCAAATTCCCAGGCAGTTTGAACACCTTCTTTGGTAGATTTGAGGAAAGAAACAACAGGTTGGCACTAAAGCTACCCACTGATGAGAGGGATGCAATACTCAGCCTCAGTACAGAGGAGGTAAGAAGAGAGCTAAAGAAAGTGAACCCCAGGAAGGCTGCTGGCCCAGACAACATACTGGGCAAAATGTTAAAAGGCTGTGATAATCAACTATACACAGTGCTCAAGGAAATATTTAACACCTCTATTGCCATGGCAAAATACCCTCATGCTGCAAGGAAACTAACATCATTCCACTACCTAAGAAAACCAATTCCTACAGCCCTAATGACTACAGACCAGTTACTCTGACATCCACTGTCATGAAATGTTTTGAGCGGCTGATCAAAAAGCATCTTTCATTATGCCTACCTCCTGATTTTGACCCTTTGCAGTTTGCGCACTGAGCTAACCGATCTACTGCTGATGCCATCTCAGTAGCACTACACATCTCCCTTGTGCATTTAGAGGGCAAAGACAACAATGTGAGGATGCTGTTCATAGACTTCACCTCTGCATTTAATACAGCGGTAGCAATGTAGCTGACAGAAAAACTGGCACATTTAGGAATCAGTAAACATCTCTGTAACTGGATCCTGGACTTCCTGACCGAGAGACCACAGAGGGTGTGTTCAGGTAAGAACACATCAAAGTGCATCAGGATTAACACCAGGGTTCCACAGGGATGTGTTTTCAACCCATTGTTATTCACCATCCTAACCCACAACTACTATGCTAAGCGCAGCCCAACAATATCATCAAGTTTGCTGATGACACCACAGTGGCGGTGCTCATCACAAAGGAGGATGCAAGGGTATACAGACAGGAGGTGGGATCTCTGATCAGTTGGTGCAAGAGGAACAACCTTGATATGAAGGTAAGCAAGACCAAACAGATTATCATTGACTTCAGGAAAAGGAGAACAAACCCTCCAGTGCTCAGGCTTAAGGGTGAGAATGTGGAGAGGGTTAAGGGTACGAAATTCCTGGGTGTACACATATCAGAGGATTTCTCATGGTTGGGAAACACCAACAAAGTGGTCAAGAAATCACACCAACGCCTCCACTTTTTAAGAAGGCTGAAAAAAATCTAAGTTTCCTCCTCATATTCTCTCCACCTTCTACAGAGTTGCAATAGAGAACATCCTCACCTGCAAATTCACAGTCTGGTTTGGAAGCTGCGCAGTTACAGAATGGAAGGCACTACAAAGAATGGTGGGGGTTGCAGAGAAGGTAACAGGTTCCAATCTTCCATTGATACATCTTTATTCTGCAAGAAGCATCCAAAAGGCCACCAAAATAATACAAGACAACACGCATCATGCTCATGGGCTGTTTAAGCATCTGGCATCAGGCAGGAGATATTGCAGCATCTGCTGCAGGACTGCAAGATTCAGTAACAGTTTCTACCCAACAGTGATTAGACTTCTGAACTTGGGCACTAGCTACAGGGGTCTGAAAACATAATAAGTAAATTTTTATTTGTGCAATATATACTTACATATATTTATTTATTATATCCATAGTCAGTATTATTTAACTCACTCAAGTGCAATATTAGACAAATAACTTAGGCATTTCAATCTGTACTGTGTCTTGCATTACATTAAATAGGGTAGTTGATTTAACTCAAGGGAGGCTATTCTTTTCATTTATGAGTGTTGGTAAATGTGTCTACTCTTTCTTGCATGTATTGGGAATAGTACTGTATTTGTTATGTTTATTCCTCTACTTGTATGTGCTGCTTCACTTTCCTTTGTAATCTCATGATTTGAGCTAATGCATGAAATTTCATTTACGCTACACGTGTAGTTCGAAATGACAATAATGTTTACTTTGACTTTGACTAAATATATATCAACTACTGATCAGAAGCAAACAGACAAAATAATAACCATCAATCCACAAATTAAACAAATAACACACACACACACACACACACACACACACACACACACACACACACACACACACACACACACACACACAAATCCTGCTACATACATATACCAAGTCTGAGATAGAACTGCAGTGGGGAAAGGGTATATGCCCCAATCCCTGCTCTATCATGATCTTATACTGAAAAAGTCAATAATTTTCGATCAGCTGAGTCTTGATCACCTGTACCAGCTTTTTCACTCATCGATGAAAAGCCAAATTGATGAAAGATAGTGCCCCTATATATATATATATATATATATATATATATATATATATATATATATATATATATATATATATATATATATATATATAAAATGCACCCCACTCCTGAGTCAGGAAATGATTAGAGTGCATTCAATTAGTACTGCTTAGCCAAATGTGTTCTTCTCAGTGCCTGTATTGTACCTAGTAATGACTCCATCTGCAGTCCACACAGGATTACATGTATTCATGGCATATTTAAGTGCAATTATAGATTCTTTTTTTTATTAGTCTTGTTGCTTCTACTGCTATTGAAACTGCCTGTGTATCTTTCTTTGACATTCTTCTCATTTCTGCTTGCAAATTGTATTTTATTACCTTGCATCTCTCTCTGTGTTCGACACTATAATCTCTCAGTGCAGCAATTTCAATGATTCATGCTACTTTTGTCTTTTTTCTTGGACTACTATATCTCATTTTCTTGCTTGATTTTTAACTATTGGTATCTAGGTTTTTAACTATCGTTACTGAGTGATCCCATGTGATAAAAACTTCATCACTGTTGATAAAGCTTTGTGATCGTGTTTCCAGTGCTTCTCAGCTTCTTCCATATTGTAGTGTTTACAATCCCTAGTGTGTTGCCACATTGTGTCTTTTAGTATACAGACCCTCAACCTTGAGTGTATCACACCCATCAATGAAATGTGAAACTGATTCCCTGCTTTACAGAACCTACATTTGTCAGTTTCTCCCACTTTTTCAATGCCCACCTTCTTAGATGGCCATTATTATCCTTTCATCTTTTGGTCTTTTGGTCTCAGTTTACCTCTTCTTAACCATTCCTGTTTCAAATTTTAGTCAACATGATGTTGTTCTAGAAGTTCTCTACATTTGCTACTATATTTGTGGACTTTCCAATTTTCTTACCTTTTTTCTGGTCCTTTTCATTATATTCTTTCTATCTCAGAGAGGAACTAGGTCTTTAAGTAGGGGGTGTAATGGAAAAGTTCCTCTGAGGAAAACTTTAGATAGTTTTAAGGATGCGATGGGCATGTGATTCTCACCACAGTGAAATAAAGGCCACTAACTACTTTGCCAGAGATGGCCTGCACCTGTCTCCCCTGGAATTCCAGATACTGGCTAAGGCTCTAGCCACCCCTATAGTGCCTTTTTTAGGCAAGGTTCAAATGACAAATTCACCACCCTAACAGGTACAGGCAAGAAGAATCTGAGGGTATTGCTACTCAATGCTAGAAGTCTAAACCTCAAAATGCACTCTCTCGAGGCACTCCAGGCTATAACTCATACCACACCATTCGGCCACCTAACCTGGACCGAAACACTAAAGGTGGAGGCGTGTCCATATTCATTAAGGATATCCACACCTCCAGGCTAATTGCTCAGCATAATGCATCTGAGATTATCCAAGTTCAACTAACTCTGGGCAAGACTGCAATCCAAATTGTAGCTTGCTACAGATCCCCCACCATGCCCAAGGATTCCCACTCCTCATTTCTTAATACACTGGAAAATATTAGGGTACAACCTAACACCCTAATAATGGGCAATTTCAACTACCCTAACATTACCTGGGAAAACTACTCATGTACCAACTCTTGTGCTCAACGTTTTCTGGAATTCATAAATTCCAGTGCCATGGATCAACTTATCCACACCCCCACCAGGGGCAGCAATATCATAGACCTGGTTATTACCAACATGGGCAACCGGTGCTCCACACCAGAGGTCAATTCCTCGTTGGTCAGATCCGACCATAAGCTAATCACCCTAGACATCTACATCCCTCCACACCCCCCATTAGGAAAACCACAGTAAAAAATTTCTCCAAAGCCAACTTCACGCTTCTTAAGACAGAAGTGGCAAACTTCACGACACCCATACTGACGGACAATAGAGGTATGACTGCTGAATCCTACACAAATGCACTTTATAAGCACTTACATGAGTGCATGGATCGTGCAATCCCTAACAGAACCAAGATGCTATCCTCCAGAACAAGGAAGCCAATCTGGTGGTCCCCTGCCATAAACAAACTCTACAACAGAAGAAAGAAACTGTTGCAAAAAAGAGTAAAATCCCATGATTGGAGAAACTCCCTGGTCAGCTTCAGTAAGAAGCTGATATCCCTCATAAAATCCTTCAAAGCTAGTTATGAAAACAAAATCGCCACTGACTCTAAAGACAACCACAAAGCATTCTATAGCTATGTCAAGAATCTCAATGGCAACACTCAGATCTGCTCTGTTACAGCACAATGGCACTAAATATACAGAACCAACAGATATTGCCAACATCCTGGCAGATAGGTTCAGTGCTAACTTTACCCCTATGTCATGCCCTTAAAGGACCCATCTCTATACCAGAAAAATGCAAAGTTCCTATAATCACAGCTGCACAGGTAAAAAACACACTATCCAAAGCCAAGAACACAGCATCCATCGGACCTGACGACATCCCAGGCTGTGTTCTATGTGAACTACAGAACAAACTGACACCCCACCTAAGTACCATGTTCAATCATACCCTTACCTCAGGCTATGTGCCCACTGAATGGCGCACAGTGACAGTTATCCCACTCTACAAAGGTGGAGCCACCACAGACCCCAAAAACTATCACCCCATTAGCCTAACAAGCCTGGTCTGGAAGGCTATGGAGTGTATCATCATGGAACTTATAAACAATGACATTGGTAATCTCCAAACTCAGGACCCCACCCAGTTCAGGTTTGTAAAAGGCAGATCATGTCTCCTAAACCTGATAGACTTCTTTGAAGCAGTCACCAAAGCCATAGATGAGGGTAAGGTGGTTCACACAGCCTATCTAGATCTCGCCAAGACTTTTGACACCATCCCCCCACACTGGAATTATAGATAAATTCACTAAACTAGGTATAAATCCCTATGGCACAAGATGGGTTGCCAACTGGCTCACTGACAGAACCCACACTGTGAAAGTAGCAGACTCCAAATCCAGCTTCAGACCAGTGACAAGTGGAGTACCACAGGGTTCAGTCCTGGGTCCTCTCCTGTTTGGTATCTACTTCTCTGAAGTACAGGCCAACACAGAAAGTCTTTGGCTAATGAAGTTCACAGACAACTGCAAACTAGGAGTCATAATCAAAACTCCAAAAGATGTGGACATCCTACAAAAGGGCCTTGCTGAGACAGATGCCTGGTGTCAAAGCCATGGCCTCAAGCTCAATGCCAAAAAGTGCACTGTCATTCCTTTTGGTAAAAACTCAGTACCCATGAACTACCACATAGGTGGTAGTCTACTTAACACCGAAAGTGTGATAAGAGACCTTGGGTCACAGGTGGACAGTAGTCTCTCCTTTGATAATCACATCACCACAGTAGTCAGGAAATCCTTCTATGTGGCACACCTCATCACAAAAGGTTTCTCATCCAGGAAAAAAGAGGTCATTGTTCCCTTCTACTCGTCACTCATTAGACCCATTATAGAGTACAATGCCCCTTTTGGTATGTACCTCAGAAGACATCTACAACAACTGGAAGGGCCACAGAAATACCTCACAAAGAGGATTACTGGCCTCAAAGAGATGCCCTACGCAGACCGCCTCAAAAAACTGCAGCTTTACTCAGTTGCATATCACCTACTCAGAGGCGATCTCTGCCTAACACACAAAGCTATGTCAAACCCAGAGCTTTTAGAAATGCTCCACTTAAAGAAATCCCAATCCCTATGAGCTACACACTCTGGGGACCTAAACCTTGTCACCACAATAAACAGAACATGCTGGAGGGATAGATTCCTATACCTATCTATATCAAACAAAGCTCCTCATTAGCACTGTTCAAGAAAAATCTTGATGATTGGATGGGAGATAGGAAATTCACCCCGGGGATCACTTCTGTGGCTCTGCTCGACAGTGGCACAGGAAAATAATTTTCTTGGGTGGCGAAAGCCAGGGTACCTTTGGCTAGGCGTATATAGGCCCTAGAGCCAATAGCCTAGTACCTACCTATGAACCTATGAACCTAAGTAAGTAGCTCCATTCTAAAAAAAGATAGGCAAGAAATTCCAAGATTCCTAGAACAGGAGTCAAAAAAGGGTCAAATTTGTTTTTGATTGCACAGACAGAAAGCTATTTCCATTTGCTTTTGTAAATCATGCATCTAGATGGTTTCTGTGAAGAAATCAGAATATGAATAACCAAGGATGAAAACCTGGACTGCCAAGCCATTGTTGGAATTAGAGAAAACATGCTGCCAACATGAAAGCTTAAATGTCTGGGTAAGGCAATCCCAATGACTGAGGGAATAGATCTGGAGCTGAGCCCAGCACCCAGGGACGATGTACTAGATGATACCAGAGGAAGGTGAGACCAATATGGAACTTTGAGGATGACTGTGATCTTCTTTACCATTACTTTCTGTAAAACTTTTGGAATCAAAGAAGTGGAAGGGATGGCATAAAGAAGTTATGGGGCCAACTGTGGGTTAGTCTCTCCCTTGATGACTCTATCTTCTAAGGGATCAGAGTGAAGAACTTGCTGCACTTGGTGTTGTGGGGAGATGTAAACACATTACAGCAAAGTTGGACTCAACAGCTGAAAATCTGCTCCATGACTATTGGATTGAGAGACCACTAGCGAGGGAGAAGGACGGACCTACTTAGCCTGTTTGCTAGCACATTGGATTTTCCCAAAATATGCATTACTATTACAAAACAGTGAGAAGATATCATCCATTGCCACACTCTAATGTCGTTTTGACATAATGGGTAACGGGTAAGATCTGGTTTATCCCCGTTTGTTAACTTACCAGAAAACTGTCATGCTGTCTGTCTCGATAGATATCACATCTAAGGAGGGAGAGTCCTGAAAGGCCTGCAATGCTAGGAAATGCTAGAAGTACTCTCATCTCCAAGACATCGATGTGTAGACTGGCCTCTGACTGTGACCATGTACCTTGGACTGTCTTTCCCAGGTAATGCCCTCCCACACCAAGTGGGAAGCCTCCATGTTCACAGTGGCTTGGGGTGAAAGAAAAACATCCTTGTGAAAAATGTGGAGAGTCCAACCACCACTGGATGTGTGTCTTGCAAATCTTTGTTAAAGATACTTGAAAAGAAAGGGGTTCCTGTTTTATTGGCTACTGGACCACAAGGGTCCACTGCAGAACCTGCATGTAGTACCAGGCCAGGGGAACCAAGGTAATCAAAGCTGCCATGGAGCCTAGAAGACAGAGTATTGTTTTTTTTTCTATTGGCTCCTGACAGAACAAAACAGTCCAAGCTTGTTGATGAATGGATGCTAATATTTGCTTGCGGAAGTTTTGCAATTTGTAAATTTATGTACAACTAAACCTGTATGAACTCTAAAGATTGAATTGGATAAAGTTTGGAATTTGATAAATTCACTGTAATCCCTAGGTCTGAGCACAAATTGAGCAAGGAGTCAAAATAATGGAACACCCAGAAACCCTGCTGTGTTGAGACCAAAAGTAGAGGTCTGAATTTAAAATGATTAAATCCCAGCCAGAAGCAACAATACTTTCTGGAGCATCTGTCCATCTTTATATGGTAGTATGTATCCTGAAGATCTGTCAAGCACATCCAGTCATTCTCCCACAGTAGACCATTCAGAATTTTGTTTTTCCTTACAAATTTGTTAAAGCGACTTAGGTGCAGATTTGGCCTTAGGTCCCTGTTTTTCTTTGACACTAAAAAGAACCTTGAGTAAATTCTGGATCCTCTCTGGTCTGCAGGGACCTCTTGGATGACTTGATAGCTTAGAAGCTTCTTTATTTCTTAAGTGGCCACTTCCCTTCGAGAGGGTGGTAAATCAGGAAGTCTTTTTGGGGTTAAAGGAGGAGACTGGAAGGGAATGAAGGAGCCTCTGGTTATAATCCTCCATACCCATTTGTCTTGAGTGACAGATGTCCAGGTCATTGGATGCAAGGATATGTGCCTGACTGCCTCAAGAACACGGCAGTTGTGCAACCATTCAGGAGTACTGAAACTGGTTCTCAGAGAAAGGTCCCCTGAAGTCTTGATTTTGTATCTCTGTCCCTAGGGCAATGTCTATTATAAGAGATTGCCACTGCCGAATGAGATTTGCAGAACCAAATACTCTTGCCTCCTTCCTGATTCCTCAAAAAGGTCTTTTGAAGAGTAGTGAATTTTATCCTTATGCAAAAATGGGATTTGGATCTTTTTCACTTCTAGAAATTGTCTCTTCCACCTTGGGATCAAATAGTGTTGATCCGTCATAAAGGGGAATTCACAAAATACATCTTAAAATCACAGAGCTGCATCAAAACATGTCTCCTGATGGATATAGCTGTGTACCCACATTAGAGATAATGCACATAGAGACATTAGACAAGGACAGGAAGGTAGCCAACTGCAAATCAATGGACTTCCTTTGATCCACAGACAAGGTCCCTGGGAAAGATACAGCGATCACTTTGGTCAAATCCCTCTGAAAATGTGTAACATACCAAAAAATTCAATGCCCTCACAGAGAAAGTGAATGAGGTGTAAACGCGATTCCCAAACCTGTACAAGATCCCTTTCTGTCCAAACTGTTCAAGGATTTCTCCAAACAAAACATCCTCAAGGGGGGATCTGGGAGATCTCTCTTCTTCATCAGAATCAATCAGAGGTTACAGATTCCTGAGGGGAATCCAGATGCCTCCTTTTACATGAATGCTTCCTGTGTACCTCCTTAGTGGGTTGCTCTGGGGAGGACTCAGATGGTCTCTCCTACAGGAACTGGTTCAAGGCTTCTGGCTACTGACTGTTCTGATGGGACAAGAAGACTAGGTTAAGGACCATGGGTCTGAGGTCGAGGGGATAGTCTTCTGTGTGGTTTGAGAAAGTACTCTCTTTAAAGCCTCAAAAGCCAGGCTAGATAAGGACTCAGGGAATCAAGCCTTAGAAGCTGAAGTCCCCAAAAGGAAGCTCAAATCTGGATAACATACAACTCAGATACAAGGATGACAATGGATCCAAACTGTCTAATGCAGAGTCTTCAAGAGGAAGGAGTGGTTCCAAAGACCTTGGTTCCAAACCTACCCAGTCGGAGTTGGCACTGTATATTAAGCTCCAAGATTCAAACAGCTCCAAAACTCTTGGAGCTGACCGAATCAAAGAACTCATCAGTGTTGAGGAAGAATCAATCCTAGGCTCCTATGCAGACATGTACCAGGTGGAAGCTGGATCCAAATTCTCTGATCCAGCAGGCTGGATGAAAGAAGGTGCAACAACTGAATGTGGAGAAGAAACCATTCCTCCGATTCTGTTAGTAGCCAGAGCCAGGATCTAGTCTCAAAGAAATCACATAATTTTATTCATGTCTGCTCTGGTAAGCCTCCTGGTGGATTTGGCTAACCAAAAAAATGAAACAGCAGATGGGGGCCTAGAAAGATCGTATTGCTTTTCCTGCAGTATAAGTAAATGGACTATAGGAGAAATTGGCTTCAGTGAGAATTTTGATGGTATGCTGGATCCAGTGAGAACTGGATTTGAAAAAAGCATTGGCTCTGAATTTTTTGCAGTTTTGGAAACTGGAACCAAAGAAGATGTATGGTCTGGAGACATCTTTCTCAAGAGCTTAGATATTTCTTTTTCTCTTTCCTTATCCTTTTCCATCAGATTTCTCCTTACATTTTTCTACTTGTTTCTTTAAGGTAGGAGAAGAAGAAGAAGAAGAATATTTTGCTGAAATCTCCTGCAGGGGCTTCATGAAACCCTTTCAAAATATATATATATATTTTTTTACTGTTCCACAATGACACGTTAGCTGAAGGCTTCACATATAAAGCATGAGGTGTCTAAATGTGAAGGATCCAGACAATAAACACACTTATCACATGACTTTAAATTGGGATATTTGTAGCCACAGGCCATACACTTATTGAAACTCGATGGTCTGAGTATGAAAGTAAATTAAAGCAACTGTGATTTTTTTTTTTTTTTTGAAAACAGAAACATCCAATGCTTAAGGCAAAGGACCATGGAAGAGCTTTTTTACCACTTTTCTGAGATTTAAAAAAGTTCAAGTTACAGGCTTGCTGTTCTTGAACTGTTTTGTAAGTTTCTGTGAGGCCATTTTTGCTTGGGCTAAAGGAAAGTCTCTCTGTTGATCAGTGGCAGTGATAAACATTGAGCTGCTTCCCTGCCCCCCGTGGGAGTGGTTACTGACTTGAAACTGTAGTTTTATTGGCCAAAAGGGGTCATTTCCAAAACTCCTTAATTTTCCTCTCTTAAAACCTATTTGCCTTGTGGTTTTGGCGTCTTTTCAGGCTTGTTGGCTGTTGGTGAAGCACCCACCAAGAGGAGAAAACGCTGAGGTCAATTCCTGGCTCTTTCCAGCCCCTTTCCAGCCCCTGCTATCAAGCACGCTTTAGAGTGCTTTAGCGCGATTTAGTGCGAAGTTGCCACTAGAGCAGCATCGGGCAGCTTAAACTTTTTCTGGCTCCATAAAGTCTGTTCTTCATTTTTTCCCTTAGAACTGCTCTACTAGTAATCTAAACAGTATATCCCTTAACTAAAAATTGCAGCACTTGTTCCTAAAAGCTTTTACTTGTCTTAAAAGCATCTTCTTTTCAGGTTTAGCACTTCTGTATTATACAAAGTCCCTCACTAGCAAACCCCCCCCCCAGGAGTACCCACTTCCTTTTTAAGTCCTCTCTTATTCAGTTACACCCCTAACTACTAAATTTCTCTAGCATGTCAAAGGGCCAGATGATGGCGTTCTCTCCTGTCCAGTTGGTGAATTTGGGAATATTGAGGCAATGTTACAATTGCCTCATGTACACTGACAACCCTCTCCTCCTCCCACATAACACAAATACTTGCGAGAGATGCAGCTATTTAGCCAAACTGGAGGCTGAGCTCTCTCAACTCAGGACTGGCAAGACCAGACAGGAGGAGAAGGCAACTACACACACCACAAAACCAGTCTCACATAAAGCTATCACAACAATGAATCAAACACATAAACACACAAAGTCATACTCGGAGGCTCTGAGCAAAAACTTACCTAAACAGCAGAGGCCTCCAAAGCAGACATCCAAGCAACTGCCACCTCATGACACACCACAGGCAACACATAAACCACAAAATCAGTGTGCAAAGCAGTCACAGCCCTTAAGGCCAAATACAACACCAAACATACTTGTCATAGGTGACTCCATAGTCAGACACACTGACGTCCCACTCACCAGGCTGAACAAGGAGAGAGTCACAGTAAGCTGCCTATCGGGCGCTAGAATCCGCCACATAACACAAGCACTCGGGTCACTCCACAGCAAGTAGAAATATGACACAGTCATTGTCCATGCTGGTGTGAACGACCTGAGACGTACCTCCCTGGACTACATGAAAAGAGACATAGAGGAGCTCTCTGATTATGTAGCCCAGGCAGGTATGACCCTGACCCTGAGCAGTATCCTTCCTTCACCAAGAATGATGCCACAACATAGAGACAAGATGATCAGCTTTAACAATTGGCTTAATTTCTGGTGTCATTCAAAGGGGATCCAGTGTCTGTCTGCCTGGGATGACATGCTTGACAAGCCACGCTTACAAGCACGGCTTGCACCTGTCACCCCTGGGATTCCGGATATTGGCTAAGGCTCTTGCCACCCCCATAGTGCCTTTTTTAGGCAAGGCTCAAATTCTAAACCTACCACCCTAGAAAATAAAAATGGGAAGAAACTAAGGATAATGCTGCTCAATGCCAGAAGTCTAAATCTCAAAATGCATGCTCTTGAGGCCCTTCTCAGTATGGAGAACATTGATGTCTGTGCTGTGACTGAAACCTGGTTCAAGGCTCCTGAGAGCACCCCGGCACTATCAGGTTTTACCTCATATCATGCGTTCCGGCCCCAAAACCCAGACCACACCACACCACAAAAGGAGGGGGTGTATCCATATTCATCAAGGATACCCACACCTCCAGGTTGGTGGCAACGCACGAAGCATCAGAAACCATCCAGGTGCAATTAACCATAGGCAAAACTGCTCTACAATTTGTAGCATGCTACAGGCCACCCTCTCAAACTCAGGAACCCCACACAGCCTTCCTGAAGAAACCGGAGGGTATAAATGTATCTCCAAACACCATTATATTGGGTGACTTCAACTACCCGAATATAGACTGGGAACATTACTCAAGCCCCAACTTTCTAGCCCAAAGGTTCCTGGAGTTCATAAATTCAAATGCCATGGAACAACTAGTCACCGTTCCCACAAGAGGAGAAAATATACTAGATCTCATCATCACAAACATGGGGACACAATGCTCAGCACCGGAAGTATATCCCTCATTGGTGAGATCAGATCACAAACTTATCTCACTGGAAATCCACATCCCGCCCCCACCCCAAACAAAAAGACCACAGTGAAGAACTTCTCTAAAGCAAACTTCACACTACTCAAGACTGGTGTGGTATCCTCCAAGGCCCCCGAGCCAGTGGAAACCACAACCCAAGCTGCAGAAGCCCTTACAAATGCCTTCTATGAACACCTCCAGGACTGCATGGATCAGGCAATCCCTAATAAAACCAAGACTCTTTCCACCAAGGGCAAACGTCCAGTCTGGTGGACCCCAGCCATAAACAAACTTTACAATAAGAGGAGAAAGCTGTTACATGATACAGCAAAATCCATAAAAGAGAAGACACCCTTGATAATTATTAGTAAAAAAATACGAGCACTCATAAAATCATCCAAGGCCAAATTTGAGAGAAAAATTGCAATAGATTCAAAAGACAATCATAAGGCCTTCTTCAGCTATGTTAGAAACCTGGGTGGAAACTCCCAGATATGCGCAGAATTAGTACAAAATGATACAAAAATGACTGAACCCACAGACATTGCCAACATACTGGCAGACAGGGTCAGTGCAAACTTCACCCCCCCCCCCCAAAAGGAGAGATAACTATCCCAGCGGAGTGTAGCCTCCCAGACATCTCTAATGCACAGGTGAAAGCTGCTCTCTCTAAAGCTAAAAACACAGCATCAATGGGACCGGATGGTGTCCCTGGCTGTGTGCTACACGAACTCAACGAGGAACTAAACCCGCATATAAGGCAGCTGTTTAATCTTAGCCTTACCACAGGATACATGCCCAAGGAGTGGCGTACGGCAACTGTGGTCCCACTCCACAAAGGTGGTACCTCTACGGACCCTGGAAATTACCACCCCATAAGCTTAACAAGCCTGGTCTGCAAAGCTATGGAGAGGATCTTAATGGAACTCATAAACAAAGACATAGGGGACTTGCAGACATTGGACCCGACCCAGTTTGGCTTTGTCAAGGGCAGATCATGCCTTTTGAACTTGGTTGACTTCTTCGAAACAGTCACCAAGGCCATTGATGAGGGAAAGGCAGTCCATACAGCCTACCTTGACCTTGCAAAAGCTTTTGACACAATACCCCACTCGGGTATTATAGAGAAACTTACCAGCTTAAATGTAAACCCATATGTCACAAGATGGGTTGCAAACTGGCTAAAGGACAGAACCCACAGGGTTAGAGTTGCTGGCGCCATGTCAGACTCCAAGCCGGTCACAAGTGGGGTCCCACAGGGCTCAGTCCTTGGCCCCCTGTTGTTCGGCATCTACTTCTCAGAAGTACAGGCAAACATAGGAGGACTATGGCTGACAAAGTTTGCAGATGACTGCAAACTGGGCGCCATAGTGGAAAGTACATCGGACACAGATATCCTTCAGAGGGGTCTCACAGAAACTGATTACTGGTACCAGAGCCATGGCCTGAAGTTAAATGCCAAAAAATGTATAGTCATACCCTTCGGGAAAAACAAGGTAACCCCAAGCTACCATATAGGTGGCAATCCATTAAGCATAGAAGAGGTTATCAGGGACCTGGGGACCCAGGTTGATAGTGGCCTTTCTTTTGACACTCACATTGCTAAAGTGGTTAGAAAGACCTTCTACATTGCCCACCTGATCATGAAGGGATTCACATCCAGATCAAGTGAGGTCATTGTTCCCCTGTACTCTTCACTTATCAGACCAATGATCGAGTACAATGCCCCATTCGGGATGTATCTCACCCGACACCTGCAGCAATTGGAGAGACCCCAAAAGTTCCTCACCAAAAGGATAAAGGGACTCCAAAATCTGTCATATGCTGCCAGACTGAAGAAACTCCAGCTCTATTCAGTCGCATACCGCCTGCTCAGAGGTGACCTGTGCCTGACATACAAGGCCATGTCCAACCCGGAATTAATGGACATGCTCCACCTCAAAAAATCCAAATCTACCAGATCCACTAGAGCAAGCGACTTAAACCTTAGCACGGATATAAATAGGACATGCTGGAGGGATAGATTTGTCACCCAGAGACTCCCTATGCTGTGGAATAAAATCCCAGTCCATGTGAGGCAGAGCACCTCGATGGCTCTGTTCAAGAGAAATCTTGACCGGTGGATGGGAGATCGTAGGTTTACCCCGGGAATCATCTCTGTGTCACTGCTGGTCAGAGGCACAACAAACTAATGAGCACAGTATTTTTTAACATAAGGGGTGGCGTAAGCTACAAAACTTTGGGCTAGGCTTATAAATGCCTTAGGGCAGATAGCCTAGTATAAACCTATGAACCTATGAACCTAAGAGATGGCCAATAAGAATAGTAATAATAGTAAGAAGAAGAAGAAGAAAAGAAAGAAAAAGAACTTTATCAAAAAGCTATTTAAAAGTACACTTATCTAAATGCATCAGAGCAGCAACAGACCTGTGCTTCACTTTGGTGGCAAATGAGACAAGAGGTAGCTGGGTCAACATGGGTGACTTATGATTAAGGGGTGGAGCCTGAGGCTACAAAAGTAAGTGGCCAAAGTCAGAACCGAAGACCCACACATTGAGGAATGGACAGAAAAGACAACATCAGATCACATATTTAAGTACCCAGATATATAACTTAATTTTGTCCAGTAGATATAATCATGTATCTAAATACTCTGTTTTCCTCAAGGTAATAAACATCTGAGATTCATCTTCCCAACCCTTAAGGAAAATTATCTGATGTACTGAAAGATGAAACAAAAAGCAAAAAGAAATAACATGAAATTTCACAAAGGCCAGAGAAGCAGGTTCAGGCAAAAAACAAAGTTATATTTAAATCATTTTTTTGTATGTAACACTCTTGAGTTTATAACAAGGGAAAGGAGAAAAATGCTTTATAAGCACAAAAACATAAAAGAACTACATCTGGAGGGGGACTGTCCTTTAATTGTTTGTCATGCTTTGTAACTATCATCACTGCTAAAGTAATTACTAATATGGCATCTTCATACTACATTCAAGCAGCACTAGCCTACAATGTTTAATTCGTGCTGCTCTGTGGATTACTGTTTAAAAGACTGATTATGGACGTTCCAGATGTATTTCTGGGATACTTTTATGTAACTAAATAGTTTACAGATCCCTAGGCTTAATTATCAAGCTTAGTATAAAAGAAGACTGATTGCTGTAACCAGGTATTAATATTTCTACTCTACATTCATGCAGCAATATTATTTTTGAAAGAAATTAAAAACTGCATTGCTCTAAATGCAAGATGAAGTTTATTCCATAATCTTGAATAAACATGGTTTGCAAACATTACAGCAAATATTTAAGATAAAGAAAGTTAACAATTCTCACTTACATGGAGCAACCATGATACTGGAGTATAATTTGCATACCTTCCGCAAATAGCACACTCAAGTTCATAAAGTACCTGCTCCATTTATAAAGCCCTCATTAGGAACTAGTCATTCTACTTTCATCAGTGGCCTGGGTAGTAGAGGAACCAGTTGGTGACATGGGAGAGAAGGGGGGGGTCCAGCCCAATGCACAAGAAAAGTGTTTGCATGACAAACAACAGCTTACAGCTACACAGGGATGCATAAGCTCTGTGACATGCCCTTTCTCTGCAAACCAGTAATTGCATTGTAACCAAGATTTGCACATTGCATACAGGCATACACACATCATTGAAATGGCATTGCAAATTCCACTACAATGGTATGCATATCAGGCTGCCAGTGTGGCCAATTAAAAAAAATCTCTCAATGAAGCATCAAAAATGATACTACAAGAGGGACTAACCTGTCTTCCCTTCCAACCAACTTCAGATGGAGGTCTCCACACCTGGATGTCCTCTACTCATTAACAGCAATCCTGGTCTATGAGGGCAAGCTAGAAATACTGCCCTTGAAGAAAAAATAATAACTGGGATGCAGTTGATGGACAGAGTGCAGCTAAGAAGGCAAAACAGGTATTAAAAACACTTAAGATTTCTGCCATTACTCACTATTCTAATTTAATTTCTGGTCATTTTCTAGCTCATTTAGCTGCTGTTGTCAGGTCCAGTACTAACTGGATTCCAAGTGACGACACCATATTATTCTTTCTCCAGTTCCTCTAGCATATTTACCATGTATTACTTATTTATTTATTGACTGTCATTTGTTTACATGGCAAATCCAACTAGACAAAGACCCATTTTCAGTGGAGGCTTAGGTAGAAAGGCTCCAACAACATAATTACACACATTAAAGAAACATACTGTATAAGACTTTCAGACACGATACAATTTCAAATAGTATAAAGACTACATACTTTAAAGTTATAGAATACAGCAACACCCTTGATTAGGTAGCAGTGCTAAGTACAAGCAATAAAGACATGTATACAATTTTGGGTTATGAGAGTGATGGAGTTTGTACATGTAAGAAGGAGTCAAAGACGTCTCTAGAATTTGACTGATATAGTCTTTAACATTATTCATATGACAAAAAAGTAAACAAAGGTATGGGAAGCACATCACCAAAGTATGCATTGTATGGAGGAGATAAGCTTGAATTTACTCAAAAGGAGTGAAAGCTAGAGGCTATTTTATTATTTATTATTGACTCACTACTGACATTTTGGCGCCAGGTGTCAGCTGTAGTGAAACCTTCCTACACCTACCTCTGAAGAACATATACAGGATTAAATACATAGGTTCATAGATAGGTACTAGGCTATCAGCCCAAGGGCCAACAAGGCTCCCGGGCTTACACCACCCAAGAAAGTTATTTTCCTGTGCCCCTGTTGAGCAGAGCCACAGAAGTGATCCCCAGGGTGTATTTCCTATTTCCCATTCACTTATCAAGATTTTTCTTGGAGTGCTAATGAGGAACTTTGCTTGTCATAGATGGGTAGCTTGTTCCAGAGTATGGGAAGTCTCTGGGACAGGAATCTATCCCTCCAGCATGTCCTGTTTACTGTGGTGACAAGGTTTAGGTCTCTAGAGCATGTAGCTCGGAGGGATTGGGATTTCTTTAAGTGTAGCATTTCCAACAGCTCTGGGTTTGACATAGCTTTATATGTTAGGCAGAGATCACCTTCGAGTAGGTGATATACTATGGAGTAAAGCTGGAGTTTTTTTAGACGGTCAGTGTAGGGCATCTGTTTGAGGTCAGTAATCTTCTTTGTGAGGTACTTCGGTGGCATTTCCAGATGCTGCAGATGTCTTGTGAGGTACATTCCAAAAGGGTCACTGTACTCTATAATGGGTCTAATGAGTGTCGAGTAGAGGGGAACAATAACCTCTTTTTTCCTAGATGAGAACCCTTTTGTGATGAGGTGTGCCACATAGAAGGATTTCCTGACTACTGTGGCAATGTGATTATCAAAGGAGAGACTACTGTCCACCTGGGTCCCCAGGTTTCTTATCACACATTCTGTGGTAAGTAGACTGCCGCCTATGTGGTAGTTCATGAGTAGAGTTTTTACCAAAGGGGATGACAATGCACTTTTTGGCATTGTGCTTGAGGCCATGGCTCTGACACCAGGCATCTGTCTCAGTGAGGCCCTTCTATAGGATGTCCACATCATTTGGGGACTCAACTATGGCTCCTAGTTTGCAGTCACATGTGAACTTCGTTAGCCAAAGGCCTTCCATGTTAGCCTGTATTTCAGAGAAGCAGATACCAAACAGGAAAGGTTCCAGGACTGAACCCCGTGGTACTCCACTTGTCACTGGTTTGAAGTCAGATTTGGAGTCTGCAACTTTTACAGTGTGGGTTCTGTCAGTGAGCCAATTGGCAACCCATCTTGTGATGTAGGGATTTATGCCTAGTTTAGTGAGTTTAGCTATAATTCCAGAATGGGGGATGGTGTCAAAAGCCTTGGCAAGGTCAAGATAGGCTGTGTGAACCGCCTTCCCCTCATCTACAGCTTTGCTGAATGCCTTAAAGAAGTCGATCAGGTTCAGGAAGCATGATCTGTCATTCACAAACCCGAACTGGGTGGGGTCCAGAGTTTGGACATTACCAGTGTCTTTGTTTATGAGCTCCATGATGATGCATTCCATGGCCTTACAGACCAGGCTCATCAGGCTAATAGGGTGATAGTTCCTGGGATCAGTGGTGGCTCCCCCTTTATGGAGTGGGATAACTGTTGCTGTGCACCATTCAGTGGGCACAAAGCCTGATGTGAGACTATGATTGAACATGGTGCTTAGGTGGGGAGCCAGTTCATTCTGAAGTTCATGTAAAATGCAGCCTGGGATGTTGTCCGGTCCCATGGATGCTGTGTGTTTGGCTTTAGAGAGTGCAGCTTTTACCTACGTAGTTATGATTACAGGGACTCTGCATTCTTCCTGTATAGTTATGGGCCCTTTAGGGGGTGAGGGGGGGGGGTAAAGTTAGCACTGAACCTATCTGCCAGGACGTTGGCAATATCAGTTGGTTCTGTAATTTTCATGCCGTTGTGATGTAACTCAGAGCAGATCTGAGTGTTGCCATTGAGATTCTTGACATAGCTATAGAATGCTTGGTGGTTGTCCCTAGAATCAGTGGTGATTTTGTTTTTGTAGCTAGCTTTGGAGGATCTTATAAGGGATCTCAGCTTCTTACTGAAGCTGACCACGGAACTCCTCCACTCATGGGATTTTACTCTCTTTTGCAGCAGTTTCTTCCTTCTGTTGTAGAGTTTATTTATGGCAGGGGAACACCAGATTGGCTTCCTTTTTTTGGAGGCTAGCATCTTGGTTCTGTTTGGGATAGCACAATCCATGCATTCGTGTAAGTGCTTATAGAGTGCATCTGTGAAGGATTCAGCAGTCGTAACTGTTTTGTCCATCTGCATGGCTGTCATGAAGTTCACCACTTCTGTAATAAGAAGCATGAAGTTGGCTTTGGAGAAATATTTTTTACCATGGTTTCCTTAATGAGGCATGGGGGCGGGATGTGGACATCTAGGGTGATTAGCTTATGGTCGGATCTGACCAACGAGGAGTTGACTTCAGGTGTGGAACACTGGGCACTCATGTTAATAATGACTAGGTCTATGATATTGCTGCCCCTGGTGGGGGTGTGGATAAGTTGATCCAGGGCATTGGAATTTATGAATTCCAGAAAGCGTTGAGTGAAGAAGTTGGTACAGGAGTAGTCTTCCTAGTTAATGGTGGGGTCATTGAAATCGCCCATTATAGGGTGTTTGGTTGAACCCTAATAATTTCCAATATATCAAGAAAAGAGGAGTGGGACTCCTGGGACATGGTGGGGGATCTGTAGCAAGCTACAATTTGGATTGCAATTTTGCCCAGAGTTAGTTGCACTTGGATAACCTCAGATGCATTATGCTGAGCAACTAGCATGGAGGTGTGGATATCCTTAATGAATATGGACACACCTCTGCCTTTGGTGTTCCAGTCCAGGTTAGGTGGCCAAAGCGTGTGGTATGAGTTATAGCCTGGTAATGGCAGGGATACTCTCTGGAGCCTTGAACCAGGTCTCAGTCACTGCACAGATATCAATGTTCTCCATTTTAATGAGTGCCTTCAAGGAGTGCATTTTGAGATTTAGACTTCTAGCATTGAGTAGCATTACCCTCCATTTTTGCTTGCCTGTTCCTGTTACAGTGGTGAATTTGTCATTTGAACCTTCCCTAAAAAAGTCACTATAGGGGCAGCAAGAGCCTTAGCCAGTATCTGGAATCCCAGGGGTGACAGGTGCAGGCCATCTCTGGCAAAGTATCGTGGTCTGTCAACCATGTCTTCCCAGGCAGATAGATACTGGATCCCCTTAGAATGACACCAGAAGCTTAGCCAATTGCTGAAGTCAATCATTTTGCCCTTGTACTCCGGTATCATTCTGGGCAATGGCAGGATGCTACTCAGGGCTAGGGTCATACCTGCCTGGGCTACAAGATCAGAGTGTTCTTCCATGTCTCTTTTCATGTAGTCCAGAGAGGTACGTCTCAGGTCATTCACACCAACATGGACAATGACAGAGTCATATTTGTACTTGTTGTGGAGTGACCTGAGTGCGTGGGTTATGTCATGGATCCTGGCACCCGACAGGCAGCTGACAGTAACCTTCTCCTAGTTAGCCTGGTGAGTGGGACATCAGTGTGCCTAACTATAGAGTCACCTATGACTAGTGTGTTGGGTATGTTGTTTTGCCTTATGGGCTAAGGTTGAGTGGCACACGGAGTGTGTGGGCTATGTGTCATTTGGGTTGTGTTGGGGGTGGAGATTGCTTGCATTTCTGCTTTGGAGGTCTTTGTTGCTTGAGCAGATTATTATTGAGAGTCTCCGCAAATGTTTTTCCATTTCTATGTGTGGATTTTGGTGGTGTAGATTTAGTGGGACTATGTGATGAGTGTGGTGTGGTGTAAGTGTTTACCTTCTCCTCGTGACTGTCAAGTTCAGTCTTGGTTGGAGAGAGCTTTATCTCCAGTTTGGCTAGATAAGTGCATCTCTCACAGGTTATGGTGTTGGGTGGTAGGAGGAGAGGGTTGTCTGTGTACATGAGGCAATTGCTACATTGCCCCAAGATGCCCAGATTCATCAGAAAGAGAGGAGAGAACACTGGGAACTGACACTTGGACATGCCTGAATAAAAAAAATACTTTCCTCTAGAGAAGTGAGGAAAGTGAGTATAACAGCTGTTTTTCTCTAAGCAAGTGAGGAAAGTAAGTACAAGAACTGTTTTCCTCTAGGTAAAGAGGAAGGCTGAGTGTTGTAGTAATTTGTAGCTTATTTATTGCTAACAACAAGTTCTGAACAAGGGCTGAGCACGAATACGCAAATTCAAGTGCTAAAACTAAGAATCTGTACCTGGATCTTGTGGTAGATAGGCTACCTAGTGCTTATCACTCCACTGATAAGCTAGAATGCTTCCCTCCAAGACAGAAAAGCTTGGGGGGCTCAGAAGCTTACAAACAGTCCTGGATACAGCAACTCTATATCTGGACTAGACTCGTTACAGGAAAGGTGGGAAACAAGCGTAAATGCGGGCTTTTAAACCAGAAGGTTGAAAGAGATGGAAAAACTGCCAAATGGCCAATAAACTCCAATTTCTGGGCCAGAAACCACTCTTGTGGTAGATAGGCTACCTAGTGCTTACCACTCCCACTGATAATGTAGAAGGCTTCCCTCCAAAACAGAAAGGCTTGGGAGGGGGGGGGGCTCAGAAGCTTACAAGCAGTCCTGGATACAGAAAAGCTGTATCTGGACTAGACTAGTTACAGGAAAGGAGGGAAACAAGCACAAATGTGGGCTTTTAAACCAGAAGCTTGAAAGAGATGGAAAAACTACCAAACGGCCGATAAACTACAATTTCTGGGCCAGAAACCACTCTTGTGGCAGATAGGTTACCTAGTGCTTACCACTCCCATCGATAATCTAGAAGGCTTCCCTCCAACACAGAAAGGCTTGAGGGGGCTCAGAAGCTTACAAACAGTCCTGGATACAGCAAATCTGTATCTGGACTAGACTTGTTACAGGAAAGGTGGGAAATGAGTGCAAATGCGGGCTTTTAAACCAGAAAGTTGAAAGAGATGGAGATACTGCCAAACGGCCAATAAACTACAATTTCTACGCCAGAAACAACTCTTGTGGTAGATAGGCTACCTAGTGCTTACCACTCCCACTGGTTAGCTAGAAGGCTTCCCTCCAACACAAATAGGCTTTGGGGGCTCAGAAGCTTACAAACAGTCCCAGATACAGCAAATCTGTATATGGACTAGACTAGTTACAGGAAAGGTGGAAAACAAGCGCAAATGCAGGCTTTTAAACTAGAAAGTTGAAATAGATGGAAAAACTGCTCAAACAATTAATAAACTACAATTTCTGGGTCAGAAACCACTCTTGTTTAGATAGGCTACCTAGTGCTTACCACTCATACTGATAAGCTATAAGGCGTCCCTCCAACACAGAAAGGCTTTGGGGGCTCAGAAGCTTACACACAGTCCTGGTTACAGCAAATCTGTATCTGGACTAGACTAGTTACAGGAAAGGCAGGAAAGAAGATTAGAAATGTTTTTTTTTTTTTGGAAAAGTAGAAATGGAGAAAGGAGAAACAGAAGATAATTCAAAATTAAGGACCTAAGTGGCTTGCCCTTCACAAATGTTCTCTCTGTCTTAGGTAGAATGAGCTAGACTGGAATAGAGCTGGGATAGAGCTGAACAGATGGGACTGGTACGAGTGTCTGAAGTCAAAATATCATCTCACTGTACTCGGTTGAGTGAGCAAATGAGATAGACTCAGGAGGAGTGTTCAAACACAAATTTATAGGAGGGGCGGACAATTCCAAAGCCACCAAGATTAATACCACAACAAGAACAGGGAGGGCGGGCAGGAAACTAACTGCCGAGACAGAGAGAGACCACAGTATTCTATGAAACAATTAAATAGAAAAATAAATAACTACAGAGAGACACAGACACAATATTCAATAAAACAATTAAATAGACAAAAAAATGAAATGCAGTACAATATTTAACACTGCAAGTTTGTGCTTAACTCAGTTAGTAATGCAGTTGATTGTAAGTATGTAGCAGAAGCCAAACAGCACAGGTATTGAGCAGTAATAAATTCAAAGATATGTGACTCACTTATAAATACAGAGAAACCCTCTAGGCTAAGAGTTTAACACTGAATATTAATGAAGTGAAACACAATAGCCCCCACTACTGCAGAGACAGAGAGAGACCACAGTATTCTATGAAACAATTAAATAGAAAAATAAATAACTACAGAGAGACACAGACACAATATTCAATGAAACAATTAAATAGACAGAAAATTTAAATGCAGTACAATCCTTAACACTGCAAGTTTGTACTTAACTCAGCTAGTAATGCACTTCTTTGTAGGTATGTAGCAGAAGCCAAACAACACAGGTATTCTCATCTCTCAGTTGTTCATAGGTTTATTGGTGTTTACTAGGCTAACAAGCACAAGGGCCGTTTTAAGCCTAGCCATGCATCCCAAATTTCTGATACAATTTGATATGCTTAAGTGTAAACAGGGGATTGGGAGGTGAAACATTTACAAGCAGGGGCCTAGGAGATGAAGCATTTACAGGCTGTCTGTATTCATTAGAGTCATAGGTGCCAAACGAGTGATGAATTTCATGCTCCCCATCCAATTGTCTAAGTTACACTTGAATTGGGTTAGGGAGGAACTCTCTCCTTCACATGGATGGAAAGCCTGTACCAAAGATGAGGTAGTCTCTGTGATACATACTTGTCTTTCCAGCAGGTTCTGTTTATATCACAGGCAAGGCTTAAGTCTTTAGAATGGCTAATTCTGGTGCTGTTTGTTTTACGGATATGCAAGAGTTCCATCAGAGTGGGGTCTGACAAAGCCTTGCATGCCAGGCATAGATCTCCTCTCAACAGCTAGTACGAGACAGAATACAGGGACAGAGCCTTGAGGCAGTCTCCACAGGACATGTTACTTATGCTCTGTATACATTTAGTGAGGAAACTGTGGACGTCCCAATTGTTGGATGTGCCTCATTAGGTACATACTAAAGGGGGCAATGTACTCAGTGATAGGTCTGATGAAAACAGTGAAACAATGACTTCCTTAGTCCTAGATCCCATACCTTTGTGTATAAGTTGCACAACATAGAATGACTGCCTCACTATTGTAGACACGTGATGGTCAAAGACTAGATTACTATCTATGTGTGTCCCCAAGTTCTTGACTACTGGGTCAGCTCTTAGGGGTGTGTTGTCAACATGATAGTTATCAGGGGTGGATATCTTCCTGAAGGACACCATTATGCATTTTTTGGCATTTAGTTTTAGTCCATGGCTCTGGCACAAGTTATTTGTCTGTGTCAGCCCTTCCTGAAGAACATTTGTGTCAGTGGGCAATTCAATGGCAGCTCCTAATTTGCAGTCACCTGCAAATTTAGTCATCCAGAAGCCACTGATGCTGGCCTTGACTTTCAGAGAAGTAAATTCCAAAATGAAGTGGTCCCAGGACCAATCCCTGCTTGTGACTGGCCTCTTTGTAAAGGTGGACTCCCCAGTTCTATTTTCCTGTGTCCTGTCTGTAAAACAGCTGGCTATCCACCAGGTTACATAAGGGTTTATACCTCATCTCTTAAGTTTGTCAACAATGCCTGAGTGGGGGATTGTGTCAAATGCCTTGGCCAGGTCAAGGTAGGCATTTTTTCCTCATCCATTGTTTTGGTTACCTCCACAAGGAAGTCCACCAGGATGAGCAGGCATGAACTGACCTTGATGAAACCAAATTGGGTTGGATCCAGTGTCTGGAGGTTTCCTATGCCATTACTTATCATTTCCATGATAATTCTTCCCATTGCTTTGCATTTGAGACTAGTGAGACTTATGGGTCTTTAGTTTTCAGGGTCTGTAGATGGCCCACCTTTGTGCAGAGGATTAACTGTTGCTGTTCTCCATTCATGCGGCAAAAAGTCTGTTTGAAGGCTACAGTTAAACGGTAATTCCAAGGGGCCTGAGAGATCATATTTCATGCTATTTAGAAGGCATTCTGGAATTCTGTCTGGGCCCATTGATGCAGTGTTCCTGGCCTTAGAGAGAGCATTAAGGACCTGTTCTGCAGCAACAGCAGCAAAAGTTATATTTGATGGCATTTCTTGAGGGAAGGTTGGGAGGAGAAAGGGGTAATGTTGGAGCTGAATTTGTCAGCCAGTAGGTTTGCTATATCTTCTGTCTCATTATAGGTGGCTCCATTTACAACAAGCTCTGCACACAATTGTGCATTGTCTTTGAGGCTGTGGACATAGCTAAAGAATGTCTTGTGGTTATCCTTGGTCTGGGAGGCCAAATTTACCTCAGATTTGGCTTTGTTAGACTATATCTGTCCTCTGAGTTGTTTGTTTAGTTTGATGAGAGTGCTTTTATCCTGCTGGGTGCTGCATCTCCTAATTTTTGCCATGATTTTCTTCTTTCTGTTATACAGTCTACTGATATTGTGATTCCACCGTTGTAAGTTTTTTTTTTTTAGTTAGTTCTGTACTTCTTCCTGGTGGGTACAGCTGCCTCTATGCAGCTATTAACATGCTTGTACAGAGTTTCTGTGAACAGTTCAGCATAGGCAACAGTGTTCTCAGGGATTATGGGGGCTTGAAAATTTTCCAGGTTATCACTTAATAGTAGGAAGTTAGCCTTAGAGTAGTCCCTGAATATTTCAGGGTTAGCTGGGGTTCTAGGTTTTATTTTTACTTCAAATAGGAGACCATTTTCTGATCTGACCTTTCCAGAGAAGTCATTGCACTAGGAGGTGTGCAGCACTCACCCATATTAGTGAGGACCAGATCCAGTATGGTTGCACCTCTTGTTGTTGTATTAACAATCTGGTCCAGGGAGTTTGTGTTTACAAAATTCAGGAATCTCTGAGCCTGTACATTTGGTGTTGTATATGATTCCCATTTAATACTGGGGTAATTAAACTTAACCATGAATATGGTATTGGGTTGGATGGTGAGTATTTCCAATAAGTTTAAATACATGGAACGGGATTCCTGGGTCATAGAGGGGAACCTGTATCTTGCAAGGAAGGGGTATTAGATTTTGCCTATGGTGATTTGAATACAGAGAAGCTCAACTACATTGTCCTGTTTGATCAGAGTTGAGGCATATTTATTTTTGATGTATATTGAGACACCTCCACCTATCATCCCTGTCTGTGTAGTAGCTGGTCTAAATGTGTGGAAGGCATTATAACCTTGCACTGTTGGTGTGCTCTTCATGGCTTTAAACCATGTCTCAGTGACAGCATTCTCTAGGATGAAGAGAGCTTTTAGGGAGTGGAGCTTTTTTTTTGTTTAGACTCCTAGCATTGAGTAGCAATGCCTTAAGATTTTTTTTAGTTTTGATTTCTTATGTCAGAAGTATATTCAGTTTGGCATTGCTTAAAAAAGGCACTATGGGGGTGGACAATATTTTAGCTAATATCTGAAGATTCTAGACAGGAGTGGTGCAGACCACCCCTGGCAAAGTAGTGTGGTCTGTTGGCCATCTCCTTACATGTCCACAAATACTGCAACCCCTTGGAATGACATGAGAAACTAAGCAAATTATTAAAGTCAGTCATCTTCTGTTCATACTGTGGCATTATCCTTGGAGAATGTAAAACGCTGCTCAATATTAGGCTTATAACAGCCTGGGACACATACTCTGAGAACTCCATGATGTCTCTCTTCATATAGTCTAGGGAAGTACATCTCAGGTCATTTACACCCAACATGGACTATATCTGAGTCATAATGGTACTTGTGGTCCAATGGCCTGAGTGTGTGTGTAATGTGGTATATCCTTACCCCTGATAAGCAAGTGACTGTGACTTTCTCTGTCCTCAGCCTGGTGAAAGGGACATCAGTGTGTCTCACAATGGAGTCTGCAGTGACTAAAATGTTGGATTCTGTGGTAGCTTAGTAATTGTGACAACTGGATAACACAACCCAGATGGATGTATAATAGACCACACTGCTCGTACACCAGGATACGAAAAATAGATTTAATAAATCCACACGAAATAATAATACAGGTTTAGCGCTTTCAACTGTATGTCACAGTCTTCCTCAGAACAATGCATTACACAAGTTCATATCAATTTATACCCATCTAAATTGAATAATAGAATAATTGCCTACGGAAAACCGCCAAAAAGGTTTTCAAATATTTAAAGACATACCGGCTGATATACAAACCTGTATATATTGTCAATAATATACATCTCATTACAGCATATAATTAAAAAGTCATAACACCTAACATACCCATAAGACATACTACATATATCTAAAATTACTAAGTTAGAATACATAAAGTATAAAAATATATAAACTGTCGTACAATAATATATGTAATTAATTTAAAAAAAAAAAAATGTAATATGATTTCAAAAATTGTATATGATTTCATGAAATGTTGGTATCAAGTCATCTTCATGTGGCTAATAAATATCCAACAATACAATAGATTTGGTACATAGAGTTTGTACCCAAAAAAGTGACATAAAATGAGACGTCAAAATACAATAAAAACTACAATCCGAACCCTCATGTAGTTGGCAGACATATATCATGAAAATATTAAAAATGGTTTGATGCTAATGAAGTCATTCAAACCTGGTTTACGAGTTGAATCAGTTAGTATCTGCCATCTACTTTCTTTAAGGGCCAATTCCATTTTCCAATTTCCTCCGTGAGGAGAAAAGTAAACCTGATCTATAATACTAAAATGAAAACTGTGGTCACTACCTTTCTCTGCAATGTGCCTGTATAAAGCATTTTTTGTGTCGCATTTTTGTATCCTATACTGATGTTCGTACATCCGCTTCTTCAACTGTCTTTCCGTTTTCCCTATGTAATGAGCATTACATCGTTTGCAAAGAGCCATATATACTACGCCCTTTGTGTCACAATTTCCCATCAAACTTGTAATGTAGGTGCTGTTAATATCGTCCAGCCTAAAACCTTTTTCCTGGTTGATGTACCTACATTGTTTGCACTTACCACATTTTGTTGTTCCTCTGTGACCTTCCCTTTGGTCTTTGCACCTATTTCTACCTGCCCTCTCCAATAGGTTTTTGACATTAGGTGCTGTCTTGAATACATATTTTGGGGCTTTGCCTAAAATCTCTTCGGAGTCCAAGGCTGCCACCAATTCCCAATGCCTAGCAAGAATATCAATGATTATATGTGTATATGGTGTGTACGTCAAGACACATACTCTTCCGCTAATGGCATTCACCTTCTCCTTCCCTTTCTCCATACAGTAATTTCCCAAAATGGGAGTATATTTACATCCCCACTGACACTGTACTTGATTGGTCACTTCAGTAACCATCTTTTCAGGATAACCACGGTCCAAAAAAAGTTTTTTGATGTTCCCAAGTTCAGTCTTCATAAGGTCCATTGTGGAGGACATCCTAGCTACTCTAATGCTTTGGCCTTTTAAGATGTTCTTGAAAACGTGGGGAGGATGATTACTAGTATAATGAATGTAATCATTAGAAAAAGTGGGCTTTCTAAAAACTTTAGAAATAAAGCCCTCATGATTGTGACTAATGAGTGTGTCTAAATAAGAAATTTCCCTACAACTGTGGCTGTGAGTAAATTTCAAGAAGTCTGTGGTAGAATTCAGAAATTTCATAAATTCATCTAATCTTTCCACTGAAGCGTTCCATAATATAAAGATGTCGTCAAGATATCTTGCATAGTAAGAAATATCCGGATAAAATTCACTACTGAACACAAACTTCGACTCCCATTCAAGCATGACCAGGTTTGCATACATGGGAGCGCAATCCGCCCCCATGGCCACTCCCCTAGTCTGCCTGAAATATTCTCCTTGAAAGGCCACAAAGTTGTAATCTAAGACCAACCCCATCATGTCACAAATCAAATTGATTTTGTCCCAGGTAAATCCTGAATATTTTCGTAGGCTGCAAGCAAAGAATTCCAGACCCTCATCTTTAGGAATACTTGAGAATAAATCTTTGATATCTATGGTGAGGTATATTATGTGAGGCTGCCATTTGTCCCTAGTCAGGTCTCCCAAAAATCTCCATGAATCTTTCATAATGTGAGGAATGGAATCATAGATGTTTTTAAGCCATCGGTCAATCAACTGGCCTATCTTAAAGGTTTTTGATCTAGATCCAGATACTATAGGCCGAAACGGGGGGTTGTCTAGGGATTTGTGGATCTTAGGTATCCCAACCATTTTTGCCAAAATGGGGTAGTCTGTCTTCAAAAAGGTGTATGTGTCATTAGATATCCTGTTGTCAATCAAATATTCCTCAATACACAAGTCAATCCTTTTATGTCCAATATTAATTTGGTTCAAGGATATATTTTCATAATTTCCTGACTCGTGTAGAAGGTTATGTATTACCTCATTGTATTCATTGGTATAAAAAACAACAGCCCCACCTCCCTTGTCGGGCTTCATGATTCTAATATCTCTGTTGCACATAAATTTTTTCAGACATTCCCTCTCTGATGGTGCAAGGTTGTCGTTGTGTGTAATCCTGTCCTTCCTGATGTTCCTATTTGTGCAATAAATATCATTACATACCATTTTTTCGTAATTTAGTATAGATGGATTACTTGCTGGAATATATGTACTTTTTTTCTTTAGGTCAGTACCTGCTATACCAACCACATTTCCTTCCTTGTTGGAATCAGTGTCGGCGTTTTTCTCAAATAACACTGCTAGGTTGAGCCTTCTACAATACATCTTAACCTCCTTAATATTGTCAACTAAATTCATCCCTGTCATGGGAATAAATTTCATCCCCTTACTTAAAAGTTTGACAAAGTCAGTATCAATTCCAGTGTCTGTGTAATTATATACTTTAAACCCTTCATGCACGATGATATTGGGACGTTGATTATCAGTGGTGTTTCCCACACAGGCTGTTTCCTTAATACTGGTGTTGGTACTATCCCCATTGCTAACTCTGTTCAAAGTGTATTCAATAAGTGATGGTAATACAGATGAACCATTTGACAAATTGACATCAAGGTGTAAAGGTGTACCTGGTACAGAACTAATGTGTTTCACCTGTTCCTTCATCAGTACCTCTGGTAGTTTCTGGCTGGAAAAAACCTCCCCCCCTGAAAATTTTCTTCTCTGAAACTGCCTTTAGATGGTTTTCTCATAGTACGCTGAAAATTCCGATTGGTGTCTGCAGTCCTATTTGAAGGCCATACATAAGCTCTGTTATTTTTATATAATTCTATATCACGTGAGATTTTTTTGTTCTTTCTCTCAACAATACCTGATATCTTATTATCCACCACAGTGTATTGTTTCTTATATAGCTCTTTCCAATATTCGAAATCTACATGATTGGTGATGGTGGAATTCATACTTTCCACCTCTTTAGTCAATCTGATGAGCTTTTCGTCATAACATTTAATCAGTAAATTAATATAAGCATAACCAAACCCATCAAATAGTTCATTGAATTCATTAATAGTATCTACCCCATATTCTATACCCAGGGGTAGTTTGAAAAATCTCAAACCCTTGGGTACTACTTTTTGTTTGAGACATCTAGCTAAATAACTACAATCCACCTTAGTGTTCTTATAGGCCACAAGTTTACGGCCAAAATCATATATCAAATCCCTCAAAGGCACATATACCTGCTCAGTATTACAATGTTTAAATTTGTGTGCATTATCTCCTTCAGCATCAAAAAAATCAATATTGTCCTCTAGGAACTGTTCAATCAAAACATTCTTATTGCCTTCTATAAAAATACATTCTTTATTATTGCATATATTCATTTTTTGTCCATAACCCGTTCTTCCTTGATTAACATTAACATTTGTTCTACACACACTCGGTGAATTGTGAAAAGCAGTCTGAGTAGTAATACCTTTGGGAGCCGACGTGGCCTCAGATTTCCCATGTCCATATGTCTTTAACAAAAGGGTATCCTTCGGTCGGGCTCCTGTGAAATGTTTTTCACGTCGCGCCTTACTAAGGCTAAAGTCGAATGTAAAATCGTGCTCGGAAACATTCTGCAAATGTTCATTGATTGAATGGCCGTCATCCTGGTTAAATAAATCCAAACCCATTCCGTTGTTGGTTTTGTCCTTATCAAGCAAATCGATGTTGGAAATAACTAAGTTACGGTTGGAATCCGAGACACCGTCCGTGTCTCTTAGCTCTCTCGGATAACCACAGTCCGGTGTATGTAGTACGTCAACCACGTACTGCTCAGGAGATGACGCTACCATACCGGCTTTACACTTCCTGCATTCAGCTTCGCCCAAGTTGCTAGTCTCGATATGAACTTGTGTAATGCATTGTTCTGAGGAAGACTGTGACATACAGTTGAAAGCGCTAAACCTGTATTATTATTTCGTGTGGATTTATTAAATCTATTTTTCGTATCCTGGTGTACGAGCAGTGTGGTCTATTGTACATCCATCTGGGTTGTGTTATCCAGTTGTCACAATTACTACGCTTTTTTGGTCTTTAATCGAGATGGATGATCCAGTGGAACCTGTGACTGCTTCATTGTGCAAGGATGACGTCGACACCTTGAGAGCTGACCTATCTTCTTTACAAAAAGAAGTGCATCGACTTATGGATTTGGTTACAAGTTTAGTAACCACTATTGCTAGTAAGGGAAAATCAAATGAGGTGACGGAAGGGCTGCAACGGGATGGCGCCGAGACTAGCAACTTGGGCGAAGGGGGGGGGGGGGTTTCCAGCCAGAAACTACCAGAGGTACTGATGAAGGAACAGGTGAAACACATTAGTTCTGTACCAGGTACACCTTTACACCTTGATGTCAATTTGTCAAATGGTTCATCTGTATTACCATCACTTATTGAATACATTTGAACAGAGTTCAATCAATGTTTGTCAAATGGTTCATCTGTACTTATTGAATACACTTTGAACAGAGTTAGCAATGGGGATAGTACCAACACCAGTATTAAGGAAACAGCCTGTGTGGGAAACACCACTGATAATCAACGTCCCAATATAATTATACACGAAGGGTTCAAAGTATACAATTACACAGACACTGGAATTGATTCTGATTTTGTTAAACTTTTAAGCAGGGGGATGAAATTCATTCCCATGACAGGGATGAATTTAGTCGACAATATAAAGGAGGTTAAGATGTACTGCAGAAGACTCAATTTAGCAGTTTTATTCGAGAAAAATGCCGACACTAATTCCAATAAGGAAGGAAATGTGGTTGGTATAGCCGGTACTGATTTAAAGAAAAGAAGTACATACATTCCAGTAAGCAATCCATCCATACTAAATTACGAAAAAATGGTGTGCAATGATATTTATTGCACACATAGAAACATCAGAAAGGATAGGATTATACCCAATGACAACATTTCACCATTAGAGAGGGAATGTCTGAAAAAATTTATGTGCAACAGATATTAGAATCATGAAGCCCAACAAGGGAGGTGGGGCTGTTGTTTTTTATACCAATGAATACAATGAGGTAATACATAACCTTCTACACGAGTCAGGAAATTATGAAAATATATCCTTGAACCAAATTAATATTGGACATAAAAGGATTGACTTGTGTATTGAGGAATATTTGATTGACAACAGGATATCTAATGACACATACACCTTTTTGAAGACAGACTACCCCATTTTGGCAAAAATGGTTGGGATACCTAAGATCCACAAATCCCTAGACAACCCCGTTTGCTTCGCCTATAGTATCTGGATCTAGATCAAAAACCTTTAAGATAGGCCAGTTGATTGACCGATGGCTTAAAAACATCTATGATTCCATTCCTCACATTATGAAAGATTCATGGAGATTTTTGGGAGACCTGACTAGGGACAAATGGCAGCCTCACATAATATACCTCACCATAGATATCAAAGATTTATTCTCAAGTATTCCTAAAGATGAGGGTCTGTAATTCTTTGCTTGCAGCCTACGAAAATATTCAGGATTTACCTGGGACAAAATCAATTTGATTTGAGACATGATGGGGTTGGTCTTAGATTACAACTTTGTGGCCTTTCAAGGAGAATATTTCAGGCAGACTAGGGGAGTGGCCATGGGGGCGGCTTGCGCTCCCATGTATGCAAACCTGGTCATGCTTGAATGGGAGTCGAAGTTTGTGTTCAGTAGTGAATTTTATCCAGATATTTCTTACTATGCAAGATATCTTGACGACATCTTTATATTATGGAACGCTTCAGTGGAAAGATTAGACGAATTTATGAAATTTCTGAATTCTACCACAGACTTCTTGAAATTTACTCACAGCCACAGTTGTAGGGAAATTTCTTATTTAGACACACTCATTAGTCACAATCATGAGGGCTTTATTTCTAAAGTTTTTAGAAAGCCCACTTTTTCTAATGATTACATTCATTATACTAGTAATCATCCTCCCCACGTTTTCAAGAACATCTTAAAAGGCCAAAGCATTAGAGTAGCTAGGATGTCCTCCACAATGGACCTTATGAAGACTGAACTTGGGAACATCAAAAAACTTTTTTTGGACCATGGTTATCCTGAAAAGATGGTTACTGAAGTGACCAATCAAGTACAGTGTCAGTGGGGATGTAAATATACTCCCATTTTGGGAAATTACTGTATGGAGAAAGGGAAGGAGAAGGTGAATGCCATTAGCGGAAGAGTATGTGTCTTGACGTACACACCATATACACATATAATCATTGATATTCTTGCTAGGCATTGGGAATTGGTGGCAGCCTTGGACTCCGAAGAGATTTTAGGCAAAGCCCCAAAATATGTATTCAAGACAGCACCTAATGTCAAAACCTATTGGAGAGGGCAGGTAGAAATAGGTGCAAAGACCAAAGGGAAGGTCACAGAGGAACAACAAAATGTGGTAAGTGCAAACAATGTAGGTACATCAACCAGGAAAAAGGTTTTAGGCTGGATGATATTAACAGCACCTACATTACAAGTTTGATGGGAAATTGTGACACAAAGGGCGTAGTATATATGGCTCTTTGCAAACGATGTAATGCTCATTACATAGGGAAAACGGAAAGACAGTTGAAGAAGCGGATGTACGAACATCAGTATAGGATACAAAAATGCGACACAAAAAATGCTTTATACAGGCACATTGCAGAGAAAGGTAGTGACCACAGTTTTCATTTTAGTATTATAGATCAGGTTTACTTTTCTCCTCACGGAGGAAATTGGAAAATGGAATTGGCCCTTAAAGAAAGTAGATGGCAGATACTAACTGATTCAACTCGTAAACCAGGTTTGAATGACTTCATTAGCATCAAACCATTTTTAATATTTTCATGATATATGTCTGCCAACTACATGAGGGTTCGGATTGTAGTTTTTATTGTATTTTGACGTCTCATTTTATGTCACATTTTTTGGTACAAACTCTATGTACCAAATCTATTGTATTGTTGGATATTTATTAGCCACATGAAGATGACTTGATACCAACATTTCTTGAAATCATATACAATTTTTGAAATCATATTACATTTTTTTTTTAAATTAATTACATATATTATTGTACGACAGTTTATATATTTTTATACTTTATGTATTCTAACTTAGTAATTTTAGATATATGTAGTATGTCTTATGGGTATGTTAGGTGTTATGACTTTTTAATTATATGCTGTAATGAGATGTGTATTATTGACAATATATACAGGTTTGTATATCAGCCGGTATGTCTTTAAATATTTGAAAACCTTTTTGGCGGTTTTCCGTAGGCAATTATTCTATTATTCAATTTAGATGGGTATAAATTGATATGAACTTGTGTAATGCATTGTTCTGAGGAAGACTGTGACATACAGTTGAAAGCACTAAACCTGTATTATTATTTCGTGTGGATTTATTAAATCTATTTTTCGTATCCTGGTGTACGAGCAGTGTGGTCTATTGTACATCCATCTGGGTTGTGTTATTCTGTGGTAGCTTGCCTTATGGATTAAAAGTGGAGGCTCCATTAGATGTGGCTGCATGTTTTGATGTGGGTTCTGCTTTTGAAACAATGCATTTGGGATTGCTGAGGGTTCTTGTTATGTATACTTTGTGTAAGAGGTCTTTGCGGTTTAGGAAGGTTATATTTAAGTCCCTCAGCATATGTGGGTCTATGTGTCTACTTTGAATTGGGTGTGATGGGTATAGCATGTGTACTAATGACAACTTTATTGACATTTCTTTTATTATATTTACATATTGTACTACTTTATTATTGTCTTAATATTTATAACCATTGTTCAATTTTTTAATTCTCTTTATGTGCACTGTGGAAGTTTTCTCCCTGGACCTCCTTTGAAAATGGACTCATACCCTATCAGAATTTCCCGATTAACAAATGTCAAATAAATAAATTAGGAGTGCTTGTATGTGAGAGCTTTGTCTCCAGTGACACTGTATGAACACATCTCTCCCATACCATATCAATTTGTTTGAGAATTAACCAATTGTCAGTAAACATGAGGTGATTTCTGCATTGCCTCAGGATGCCAATATCCACTAAGTTTGTAACAGAGATACTGGGAAAGTTCATATCCATGGCAATGGACCCTGTTTTATTGATTATACCATTGGAATAAGAATATAAAATAATGTCAGTAGTATCCTGTTTGCAAATCTGGGCGCAGTGCTTCTCACGGTAAACTAGTTGCCCTGTGTGCAGCTAGGTATTGGTGAAATTTCAATGGTGCTTTTACAGGAAAAAGGTCAACTCAAGATGTCTGTGGCTATACAGGGCACTGCCAAACATAAGTGATATGACATAATTCTAAGTTGTATATATGACCCAGAGTCACACAGCAGTTATATTAAAGCACTAGTTATAATCCCCTGTAGCACCAGCAAGCTTAAGCTTACTGTGTAGCTCCAGGTATTTTCAGCATACTCTTCCATGTTTGTCTCTATTTTAACATCTGAGGTGAGCCATACAACCCATCCCCACCTCTGCCTGACATTATCACCACATCAGATTAATAGGGGTAACATTGAGCTTGTGGAGAAAGGACATGGCACATTTCACTGAATTCTCTAATTACATATTCATAAGGATTCTTAATGAATTTTGGTTTGTGATGCATCTTTAGGGCAGCATGAACTCTAATGCTGAGCTACACAACACATTTTCCAAGTCTGTCTCCAAGACTGGATCACCTGTAATAGCACTTGCTTCAGCACTGCTGATAAACAGCTTATTAATGGTACTTTCAGTTCCTCTATATGAGTAGATATTCCAGTAAGTTAAACAACCACAGGATCAATATCTTTTCTTTGTTCCTTGCAAAAGAGTCTGTAGGAAATGGGAAATGCATAAACAATTGGAAATGTACCTCTCTTAATTTCTAACTAGTGATTATTACTCAACATAGCTTTATATAAGACCATTGAATAGACACTACAGTAATTAAAACCATTATGCTACTGAAATGCCTGGAGAACTGCATTCTTTAGCTGCAGTGTTTCAGGATCTATATAAAGGTCTTCATGCAATCATATATAATTAAGTAATTTGTATTGTCGTACAAACTGATCTGAAGCAGCACTTTCTCAGGTGACTTTACTATCAGCGACACAGAGCAAACTGGGAAATTAAGTAATGTAATATATGATAATACAATACTTCAGAAAGTCAGCACAGAATATTTTGTCTGAGATTTCGTACTATTCATTTTTTTTTGAATCAGGTATGAACAGAATTGCAGCAGGCAAAAACAGCAATGTACTTGCAGATGTTATACATCTAATACATACTGCTATATACAGTGATATCCCAATGAATCTACAAAGAATTTAACTGTCTATGAAATAGCTAAAGTCTCATCTTTAGTAACAGCAATGTAATGTTATTTAGTGGCAAAATGTTTATCTGCCAGTTAGCACAGCATACTGAAGCTCTAAACTGTTAATGAGTTGCATCTGTGCCCACAGTACAAGGTCTGGTTCTTTCCACATTCATTTGCAACTATGTGACTCTGAGAAAGTCAATTAACCAGACAGTACTCCCAGGATGACACTTGAAAATGGACAATTTTCCCAGTGCACCTTGCTTAACATGTCAACAAAAAGGTAAAAAAAAAGTTTCTACACCCAACAGCTTTCTACTCCACCTATCCACCACAACAACTCACAAAACAAAACGTGTCTTAACAAAAAAAATTTTATCTTCGCCCAGTCTGTAGGTAGCAATTCACAATTTACAAATACTAGGTTAGGTACAGTACAGAGGACAAATCTCAGATACTAGACTCAAAGTGGACAGCTGCAGCCATCCTGATATACTGTTCTGATATACTGTTCATTTTTTTCTTTTAATAATCAGATAATTTTGCTACTTAAACCTCAGTTACCTTACCACAAAATGTGACTAATTTCTGTTCATGGACACATCACTGTACAGCCATAAACACATTCAGATGGCTACTTCTACAAGGAAGAGTTGAATGTCAATAGGTTTATACTATCTCCCAACTGAAACACAAAGACCAATGCAGACAAATAATAAATCTTTTTGGAAGCTGCACACCATCTTTTTTTTTTTTTTTTTTTTTGCAAAAGAGTATTTACTCAATCCACAGAGAACCAACAATTCATTAGGTAATACTGCCAGTGGTGACTACATCCTACAGCTGTGGAATGCTTGACTATATGTCCTTCAGTTAGCACCCACCATATAAAGCAGAAAGCTTCCATAGAATATATCATCTTCACCTCGGGATAAAAGGCACTGTTCTGGAATTATGTGAATCACATTCTAACCACTCCATAAACCTGCAAATACTAAACTAAACACAATTATACTATGACCCCCCATTAATATTCCAAAACGTGCACGCTGATTGGCCAGCGTGCACGTTGTAAATCGACTTATACTAATGGAAAAAGGTCCGGTCACCCGGACTTTTTCCATTAGTATAAGTCTTTTTTTAAAACACTGTCTCGCTATGTTAAAAGAGTTTAACATAGTGACACAGGTTTAAAAAAAGCAACAGAGATCTCCGTTGCTTTTTTTAAAGCTGTCTCGCTATGTTAAACTCCTTTAACATAGCGACACAGTGTGTAAAAAGCAATGGAGATCTTGCTTTCTCCGTTGCTTTTTTTTTAAAACCTGTCTCATTATGTTAAATGGGTTTAACATAGCGAGACAGCTTTAAAATAAGCAACGGAGATCTCCGTTGCTTATTTTAAAGCTGTCTCACTATGTTAAACCCATTTAACATAGGGAAACAGTAAAAAAAGCAACGGAGATCTTGCTTTCTCCGTTGCTTTTGGCCACAGCTCTGATGTACTGCGTAGGCATGTGCCGTATATCAGAACTGCCGCGGATGCCAGACAGCTGCAGAAGGGCAGCAAAGAGGCATTATACAATGCCATTATTTAAGAAAAGTAATTGTTTCTTTTCTTAAATAATGTCATAGTATAATAGCAATAACCCACGCCCGGGTGTAGGTAATGCGGGAATTACCCACGGCTGTCTTTGGGTAAATCCCACATTACCCACACCCAGGAGTGGGTTATTGCTATATTATCCCCTTAGCTAATTATATCTAAACAATAACACCGTTTATTCATTAGCACTGTACAAACAAATTGCTTCTTATGATACTGTCAGATTTACATACCAGACATAGCAAAAACATACATAGCTCTCAACTTCTATGCTCATGAATTTTGGACAAAGCTCAAAATAATCAGGGAGCAAAGGCCAAAAATCAGGGAGAGTTTTTAAATAATACTCTAATTCACTTAAAAAGTTACCTCAACATTAGGTTTACATCAATGAACCTTTTTCTGGACACTAAGAGGTATGAAACTGTAATGTCTGGCATTATTTACAGACTGTAATCCTCAGTGAATTATTAGAAAATCAATTTGTTTCCTGAAGGATATGATGAAAATATTATGCAAAATCAGGAATATTCTGCAAAATCAGGCACATTTGAGAGTTATGGAAGCCTATAAGCTTGATTCCATAGCTGTTATTGTACACAGTATGCTTTTAACTAATACCACAGGTATAACTTCTTAGAAATGTTTTAAGCAGAGTAGTTTAACAGAAACTGCAAGAGTCAAACGGTATTATGAGCGACATGCTACATCCATAATAGTGCATGGCATTGTATGATTAATTGTACAATTTTCGACTCAGGTTTTACTGATTTTTTTTTTCAATTCAGGTAATGTCTATAATTTGAGGAAAAAAATAATCATCACTGGGATTCAATAAAGCCTACACTAAGTGTACACTGTTCTGAGTGAACAGACAACACACGCATAACTCACACCTTCTTCCTCCTAACTTCAGTTTTCCTACTGATTTTCTTTCAGCTTTAAATATTGAGGGGGATTTATAAAGGTGACCACAAAGTGTAGACTAAATGTACACTTAGTATAATCTTTGTAAGTGACTAAAAAGTACAAAAATGTGGTAGGGATATTCTTGATTACAGATTGTGTACACTTAGTGTAGTTGTTACTGAATCTGGCCCCATATGTTTATTAAATGACAATGGTTAGATAACTTACTGCTTTGAAGTTTTTTTTTTCCATGTGTGTGTGTGTGTGTGTGTGTGTGTGTCTGTAAGTGTGCTTTGTTTTAGGTTGGACTTAAGAAAGAACAAAAATAATGTTAATAATAATCTATCAATTGCATATATTTAAACAGAAAAAAAAATAGCAAAAATGATTTTTGATTGCCAGCCATGGTAGCTTTTTACTAACAATACAAATCTGCCCTAAAATATCACCTGGCAACTAATAAATTACGCAACTGTACTACAACTACAATTTGAAGTATGTAATCCTAATGATGCCCACTATTCACAATATCTTAAAAATATATATTTCCTTAATTTGATATGTTTTGTAAATAATGTTTTGAGTGTTTTTATTTTGAATTGTCAAAAATGTGTTTCTGTCCTTGTTTTGGAGCTCTTCTCCTTGGGCTTCCACTGAAAATGGACATTTCAGTTCCCAGACAGACTTTCTCAGTAAACTAACTAAATAAATAAATAACAGACAAAGGATTTAACAACAGTTAAGGAGAAACACAGTTGATCAGATAGCATATCTTGAGTAAGAGGTGTACTTTGTTTATTTTAGGGATAATATTTGATTTCTACTTCTCTATCAATGTTTTTTAGCTAGAAGCACAGTTAGAATGAAATAATAAAGTCTGCGTTTTGCAATTCTTTTTTCCAAGATGGAAGAAGAAAACATTTCAGGATAGCACTAGTTTTCCACCCAGGTATCTAAAATACTGTGCTTTAAGGACCCAAAATACTGCTATAACTAATTACCTTATCAGAATATTTGCTCCCAGGAACCTTTGTTAATATGTAGTACAAAAGCAAGGTGAGGCCGATGCCAATGCCAATAAGGAGATGAACAGATATCCACAAGAGAAGAACTTCCTCAGAATACCTTTGTTAATATAATGGCATCTCTAGTACTGTGTGAAGATTTGTCTTGCTAAGTTTATAACACATTCAGAAATATCTTCATGGGCAAAGCCAGACAAAATATTCTGTAATCTGGAGAACACACTACTTTGAACACTGTTAAATAGCTGAATCTCAATTTGATAACAAAGTGTTTCCAATTTTCTTACTGTTACCCAAAGATGGCTGAGTGGGGTTTGGAATAGCAACTAAACTGTTGTTTAACTCTTTTAAATTGGTTATTTTTTTATTGGTAAATGCCTTTTCACAAATAAATTGTCTGAATGGCAGAAAAGGCAAAAAAACATAGAATTGTTAATAACATCTAAAACCTAATCAGAAAAAAAGTATCTCACAATTCAGATATATAAACTAAGTATCAAAACAATTCCTCACACACAAACCAGTAAATGTCACCATTATAAAGAAAACCACAGGTAATATAAATGGAAAATGCATATTTACCTATGGACCTTTTTATTTGTAAATGCCTGAGTAAGATCAATTTCATCTGGAGTGGGTGGTCAGGCTAAATATCACTCCAGCACAGTGGACTCAACAAGTTTTTTCTGTTGTAATGATACAGTAGTGAATGTTTGAAAGCAGAATTAGACAAAAGCATTGAAATGTTTTTAGTCCCTTTAGCTTTAAACACAGGTTAGACATATTTTTATCAATGAGAGAAGTTGTGGATGACAATTTATAAAGAGCTGAAGAAATTTATTTGGCAGGAAAGAGAACAAAAGTTAAGTGGGATAAATTAAATCTCCTCATACAACGATTAGAACAATATGGTTTTAGGATTATCTTATTGAAGAGATACTTTGAAGTTATGCAGTTAAGGCTCATAAACATAGCACAAGCAGACAGCTAATAAACCAAGGTACTGGGAATACATAGATAGGAAGGAAAAGGAAATAGAATAGGATGAGACCAAGCAGAAATTAGGACTGCAGGTTAGTGTCTGCCTTCCCTAGCATTACTATCAGAATATGGCCAAAGAGAAAGGGATAGATGAATGTTAAGTGAAAGACCAGCATTGGTAGTTTTTTTCTTATTTGAGTATAGCACAGAAGCTGCTGTTAACAATGGATAATTAGTAAGGCATACAAAATATTGCATGATAATTATAAGAATCAGTCTGAGAGTGTTAGAGAAGAGAGACTGGAAAGGCAATTTACAAACAAACAATGGGAGGACATATTTACAGTTCCCAAGTATGCAACAAATTACATAAGTTATATACATGCATGGTTCTAATCTAAAACCTCTAGCATCAGAACATGAAGGAATCAAAACACGAAAAACTAACACCCAAACACAGAAAGGCAAAACAATTAAACTACATATTTTGCAGGAAGTAATGCCCCTCACACCATGATATTAGCAGAGGACTCACACACACCACACACTTATACATACTAACTCCATGATCACACCAACCTGAAGAAGGGAGAAACCTTCCAAAACAAAGGAATCACTGTTAGTGTACATTTAGTGATCACATCAGCAGTGATTACCTATAGAAAACAGCATCCAATGTTTTGTTCCTCAAATAAATAGATAGATATAGATATATATAAAATAGAGTGATATAGAGAGAGAAAGAGTATGTGTAATTCCTAATGAATTAGAGTAATACAAAAGCTGAGGCATGCTCTCTGTAAAAATCCAGAATAAGGTAAGGGTGTCCTGCCATGCTGTAGTCTAAGTGTCTTCAAAATAAAGTGCAAGTGGCTTTAACTGCTTCATGAAAAGAAAATATACTATGAGATTCAATAAACTCCATGTAGGTTTCCCACAAAGCCTACACGGAGTTTACATGTTTGTGCAGTGAGCAGCAGCAGTGATTTCATATTCATGCCACGCACTACTTTTAAACATAAACAAGCATGGTTTTGTGGCTGGCAACAGTGTTGCCAGCTAGGAAACCATGTAAAGCAACACAAATAGCAAACTTGTTTGCAGTAGAGCAAATTAGGTTAGCAGGATTGCACGGAATGCCATAATGACTACCAGGGTTTATTATATAGTAATGTACATGGTCCAAACACAGTATAAGACAGTGTATACAGTGTAGAGTATTTTGGAATCCCATTCCAGGCATTCTGTATAAAGTGTGCAATTGATCTGTAAGGGTACATGGACTGCCATTTAAAAGAAACAGTCAGAAAAAGTGTGGGTATCGAATAGGGACACACAGATGAATTGTAGAAATGGACACAGGGAAAGAGGACAAGTGAAACAATGTAATGTACAGCAGATAAGGGCAGGTAAACAGAAGTCAGTTGTAGCAGGAGCATTAAGCACATATCAACATTGTACAGCACGGACAGCACAGTGAAAATGTATATTATGTGACTGTCAGACAAGGTGATATAACAATGGAAAATATGCTTTTGTGAGATAAGCATCCTGACAAGAACAATGGAAAGGACATCTCTCAGAGATGTTTTATACTATCAGGGTCGGGTGCATTATGGGAAGCTGTGCAGACTGATTTGCCTGAATATGAGTATAATGTCAGCAGAGGTCTCCAACAAGTTATGGGCAACAGCAAAAGAAGCATGCATAATCTTGGACAATATCAGAATAATACCACCATTAATCCCATGTCTCTGACATAACATATGTGATTCTGAGTGATCACTGATGATTCTGCATAAACACGCTTGTACAACTATTATGACATGTCAGCAATCTATCAGGGCAATCAAGCACACTATCCTGACACTGTAACATCTGTTGGAGGTGTTAGGAGGGACATTGCTAAACCTGCATGTGACATTATGATCACTACAGGCTACTTGACTGGTGTGTATGGCATATATATGGCACAATCCACACTGTCATGAATGTAACCCATGCCATTAATATTGTCAAACAGATATGTATGTACTGTGTGCATTAATGGAACATGTATCACACATTCATCTGGTGTAACACCTTGATGGGTGTTCCTCACCATTGGCAGTACTGTTTATGCAATAAAAACAATATCTAGGTATGGCCAATAAGATGCGTGACAGTTCACTGTGGTAAAGGTGTTACACCAGTCACACATCACTGGAAGACGTGTAGGAAGGTACATGAAGAAGGATGCATTGTACTCAGTTATTGGAGTAATGAAGGCATTGAACTATGGAGGTATTCTGGCCTTTGATGAGGATGTCCTGCACATACTCAGCAGTTGTGTTACATACAAGGGAATATTCAGCACTGTGGCCATATGCTGGTGGACATTCCACATACCAGCTATACCAAGACACAGGTCACATACCATTTGGTCTGCTTACATGGTGTAATGTCTACATTATCCTTGGTTTGTGCATTTGTTTTCATAGCATAACAAAACAACCCATGTTTTTTTTTTAGTTCTCCAGATAGCTGTTTGGATACAGGATGTGTATGTATGTGACTTAAATAATGGACAGGAAAGGGCCTAGCAGAGAGCTCTGATGTATGGACCTGATCACTGGACCAGAGATATACATCACTTCACAAATTTTAACATATTTAGAAGCAAGGTATGTGATCCAGTGGTCTACCCACTTGGTGATATAGGTGTTTATGGCCACATTTGAGAGTGTTGAGTGAATACCTCAGTGTGGATTTGTGTCAAATGCCTTGGCCTAGTCAAGTTCCACAGGATGACAGTATTCTCATCATGCAAGCCCTTGATGACTTCTGTCATGACAGCTAACAGATGTAAAAACATGGATTTAGCATAAACAACTCACAAATGTCCGTGGCACACAACCAGGATATTACTAGTGTTCATATAGAAAAGGTCCATGATTTATCACAAAGAAAATACAGGCCCTACAAGCCATGCCATGATGTCCTGTATGTGGATAGACTCAAAGCCCTGTCACTGTAATCTGTACCATATAGGATAAGGTGACTTGTGCCTGACCTACAGACTTGTCTCTTGGCCTGCCCTGTTGGGAATACTGCACACCTACAAATCAGCTATAGCTGATGACATCAGCAGTGTCTGTTGAGGAGAAAAAGTTAATAGCATTGTCCCACATGCTGGTGTAAAATGCTCTCTCTAATGTCAAGCAAGTGAACAAACATACACATACCCCATCTGACTGCAGTGAGAACAGAACCCCTATGTATCTAACTACACCTAGAGATATCTTTATTTAAGGCAAGCACCACAGTTCAAGTCTGACTTGGAGAGTGTCATACAACAGTTTATAGTTGATGACATCAACAGTGTCTGGTGAGGAGAAAATACTAATAGCAGTATCCCACATGCTAGTGTACACTGCTCTATCTGATGTCAAGCAAGTGCATGAACACACACGCATGCACACACACCCAAGTTGACTGCAGTGGGTTTAGAACTCCTACCTAAGGAAACAGACTAGAGAACTCAGTACTTTACTCAAGCACCATGGCATAAGTCTGACTTTTACAAGGCTACAGGACAAGTTATAGTGGATGACATCAGTGGTGGATGTCAAACTGAAGATGCTGGGAAGCCAGCATGAAATGCATGTGTAGGCATGTGCAAGTTCCAAAATACTGACAAGTCATGGGACTGGAATGGTAACAGCAGGATACACACATATACTCTTCTGACTAGACAGACACACACATGCACATCTCCCAGTTGACTGCAGTGAGAACTGAACCCTTGCCTATCAAAGTACACAGACTGGAGAACACAGTACTTTATGCAAGTGCCACAGCAGAACTCTGAATTTTACAAGGCTGCAAGACAACTCATGGTGGATGACATCAGCATTGGATGCTGAGAAAAGATATTGGGAGGCCTGCATGAAATGGATTTGTAGGCATATTCAACTGCCAAGATATTTCAAGTTCTGCATATTATCCGATTGATGAGTGTACAATGTGTATTATGTGCTGGTTGTGTTCCAATTTGCAGGTGTACTTTAAGAGACAGCTTTATGAACTATACGCAATCAGATGTCCACATTACTACAAGTATTTGAAAATCTGAATGTGTATTGTCATTCTAAGGATGTGCATGGTATATCACACATTTCTAATTAACTTATGTGGTATAGTTGATATATTTTGGCACAAGTACTGAGAGACCAGGGCTGCATGCAGTGCATGGAGGGAGGTAACACATGGCTGCATTGTAAATATGTGGCATATTCTTTGACAGGGCCTTCTTTTTTATGTTTCCACATGTAGTTTAATGGCATGAAGACTAAATGGACAGTAAACAAAACTAATACACTCTATTATTTACTTTGCATAGAACAACTAGGAGCAGCGGGTTTGCGTAATGACCTAGCAAAGTGTTTGTGTATGCGGGATACAGATTTCTACTGCTTTTTCTGTTTGTACATAGTTAAGTAGTGTGCAAATACGGGGCTCATTGCTGAAATTATGAGAGTACTGAGTGTATGAAACACACCTGCTGATTAAGGTGGCTCTGTGGCAGCAGGTGTAAATGCATTGAGATGCCAGTGGAACTGGATGCAGCCTTGGCCAGACTATACCAAGCCTTAGACTTGTACTGGGAACAGGAACAGTCCCCCTACAGAAGCCTTTGGCTGTGGTGTTTACCAGGAGTCCAATAAATATTCTGGAGTCCTGAACACCCCACCTCTGCTCCCTAAATTGGGCACCTTCCCCTCTATTACCAGGCATGTCTAATCCCAAAAGTAGAGAATGGCAAATGATGATTTCCTGACAATGCCTGTTATCACATTTACTGGTAGTCCGCAAACCTGTTAAATGATGCTAACCGTGCTTGTGCTATGTTAAGTGGAGAGAAACAGTGCTATGCAGGGAAGAAAGCAATTTTTGAAATTGGAAGGTTAATCTGACACTTGACATTAGTTTGAGGGATGTCTGCTGCTGTAACTGTTAGGTGATTTCACTTCTCAGACATGCACTTGGGGGCATAAATCTCATTACATGACACGTTTTTGGTTTGGCTTTATACACTGCTAAAATTGATTCTTACAGTGTGGGATTCAAATCTATACATAAGGGACAAAAATGTTCTTCCACAGTGGTGATTTTCCATCTTTGCCACAGAATAGTGCTTCTCAGACATAGTCATGAATCATTCATAAATACAGATGACAGTTTAAGGTGTTAACCATGTATGTGTGTGACCTGATAAGGTCCTTTTATATAGATTCATTTGTGCACGGTGTCTTATTTAAGTGTGAAGGCCATCTGAGTCCAGATTGCAGAATTATACATCTGAGCCTTCAAAACACAGTAAGGGTGTCTTATCCCTCATACATATAATTCATATTAGTTCTACAATTTATAATTATGTATAAAGTGTTATAAGTGATACTTAATATAATGTGTAATGGAACCACAGTAAAAACATATGGAATTTCCTATATTACAAGGCAAGACCATGTGTATGGCAGCCCTACACTTATACCCATTGCCACAGGAATATTGAAATAACACTTTTTATATATTTTATTTATTTGACATTTGTTTACCGGGAAAGTCCATCTGGGTGAAGAGAACCCTTTTTCAGCAGAGGCCAAGGAAGAAAAGCTCCAAGTTACAGATCATATTGTATATACATATTACATCACAGCTTTATACAGAGGAATAGAAAATATACTACATATGGAGAATATGCATCATAGCATTTTAAGTTACATCTAGGGTGAACACATTACATTCTTATATATAACATGTAATACATTAATTTCATCATGAATATAGAAGATAAGTATACAGCATTCACTTATAGTTTAATGCATAATATAAGAGTAGTCATTATGCAATCATAGAGGAGAGAAAACAGTAGTTAGGAGATGAGTGAAAAGTGGGAATGCATTGAAAAATGGGATTTGATAGCATTGATTAGACAGGGGTAGAAATTGAGGGACCGTGCTAGCCAGAGGAGGAGCCAGTTCAGCATGAACACAACCATGTATTACTTAGATGTTACATTAGGGAAAATGTATAGGTTTCCAGTTTTGAGATTGTCCTTGTGGCTGGAGGGTTGTGAGTTCCACAATTTAACAACTGAGTAAGAATATAAGCATTGTCCTGGTACTTTTGAGGGTTTAGAGATATAAAAGAGTTTTTTTTTTGTTTTCAGACCTTAAGATTCTGTTGGGGTGTAAGATTTAACTATTTGACTGAGGGCTGGGCCTGTTAAAGGTTTATAAATGATATTGTGCAAGGTTGAGAGCTGCACATAAAGAAGGTGGTTAGGGAGTTCAAGCCATTGTAGCATATATAATGCTACAATGGTGTGTCTTGATGTTAGAGTTAGTGGAAAACTTGGCTACTTTGTTGTAGCAACATTCTAATTTGCTTCTGATACAGGACTTTAGGCTAGTAAGAATACTGGTCCCACATAGTAGGGGGGGAGAAGGAGGGTTTTGATAAGTGTGGCTTTGGTTGAAGTATTCAGGGAGTCTTTATTCCTACAGAGGAAGCCTAGTTTCTGGTGGGTTTTCTTAATGTTATGTTGGATGTGAAGATCAAACTTCAGTTGATTGTCAATGATGACTCCTAGCAGTTTAGTGTGGTGGACAATTTCAATAACTCCATTGTCTGTTGAGTGTATTTTGAACTGATTTAGGTCCAGAGAGTGATTTTTGGTGGAAGAGAAGGAATTTGTTTTTGTTTTTTTTTTTGTTTTTTTAGGGTTAAGGAAAAGTTGAGAATTAGTAAGTAGGTTTCAATGGAGGAAAATATTTTTTGAGAAATGAAGTACAACTGGGGAAGAGTAGGAGAGGTGCAGATAATGGTAGAGTCATCCGCATATTGAATGAGTATTTCTAGGAATGAGGAGGAATACAGGTTGTTTGTAAAGAATTTACAGATTAAGGAACCAAGGATGAAACCATGTGGGACTCTGCTGGGGGTGTGCAGAAAGGAAGAGAATGTGTTTAACCACTTTATGCTTTGCGTTCAATCAGTTTGGGTTCATAAACGGCCGATGTTGTCTCCTGAACCTTATTGACTTCTTCGAATCAGCCTCCAGAGCCGTGGACAAGGGTAAGGCCATCCACACAGTCTATCTGGACCTCGCCAAGGCCTTTGACACCATCCCCCACTCTGGAATCATAGATAAACTTACTAAGCTGGGCATTAATCCCTACGTCACTTGATGGGTTGCCAAATGGCTTACTGACAGAACCCACACTGTAAAAGTAGCCAACTCCAAATCCAGCTCCAGACAAGTGACAAGTGGAGTACCTCAGGGTTCAGTCCTGGCACCTCTCTTGTTTGGCATCTACTTCTCTGAAGTACAGGCCAACACTAAGGGACTCTGGCTAACAAAGTTCGCAGATGTCTGCAAACTGGGAGCCATTATTGAACCCCAAAATGATGTGGATACTCTACAAAAGGGCCTTACAGAAACAGATGCTTGGTGCTAGAGCCATGGGCTCAAGCTCAATGCCAAGAAATGCATAGTTATCCCCTTTGGGAAAAAACATGTACCCGTGAATTATCACATAGGTGGCAGTACACTAAACACTGAAAGTGTGATGAGAGACTTAGGGACACAGGTGGATTGTGGTCTCACCTTCAATAACCACATCACCACAACAGTCAGGAAATCCTTCTATGTGGCATACCTCATCACTAAGGGCTTTTCATCCAGAAAAAAGGAGGTCATTGTCCCACTGTACTCATCCCTCATAAGACCCATTATAGAATACAATGCCCCATTTGGTATGTACCTCTCAAAACATCTGCAACAACTGGAAAGGCCACAGAAATACCTCACTAAAAGAATCACAGGCCTAAAGCAGATGCCCTATGCGGACCACCTTAAAAAACTCCAGCTATACTCTGTTGCATATCCTCTACTCCGAGGCAATCTCTACTTAACATACAAGGCCATGTCAAACCCAGAGCTGTTGGACATGCTACACTTAAAGAAATCCCAATCCCTCAGAGCCACACACTCCAGGGATCTAAATCTTATCATCACAATAAACAAAACATGCTGGAGGGATAGGTTCCTGACCCAGAGACTCCCCAGACTCTGGAATAGATTGCCCATACATGTCAAGCAGAGCGCCTAGTTGGCCCTCTTCAAAAGGAACCTTGATTATTGGATGGGAGAAAGGAAATTCACCCCAGGAATCACGTCAGTCGCCCTGCCCAGACGGGACCAGGGAAGTAAATAGTGTGGGAAGAAATAGCCAGGGAATTGTTATGGCTAGGCTTGTATAGGCCCTAGGGCCGATAGCCTAGTACCAACCTATGATCCTATTTAGGCAGCTACAGAACTACTGTGTGAGGTGTAAGTCCTAGGTTAGAGATCCTAGCCAGGAATAAGGGGTGAGAGACTTTTTCAAAGGTTTTGGATAGGTTGAGAAATAGGGCTGAAGCAAAGTTACCTGCATCTCTAGCCCTATTTCCAGTGTCAGTGAAGACAGGAGGGCTGTAAAAGTGCTGTGACCTGGCTGGAAACCATGTTGTGTGTAGGTCAGTAGGTTATTTTGCAGTAAGTATTGCATGTGCTGTTGGCGAATGCACATTTCCAGTATTTTGGAGATGTGAGATAGAATAGCTATAGGTCAGAAGTTAGCTCAGCAAAGTTTCTCCTTTCTAGATGCTGGGTACAAAGATAGATCTGTTGATAAGAATACTGATGGGGTAAGGAATGGAGTCAGCAGCTAACGTAAGGTAGTGATGTGGAAGGTTATCAGCAGAGGAAGAGCAAGATTTAAGTTTTTGAAATAGTTTTTATAGTACTTACAGGGATGAGTTTAAATAAGAATTTGGTTGAGTTATTAGAAAGGGGTTTAGGGGGTTATGGTGAAGAAGGTCAGAGAGTGAGGATGAGGTAGGATTGATTGTGGTTGTAGATGCAAAGGAGTTGGAGCTTTGGTTGGGAGTTTTAGAGATCGGGGAAGTTACATATTGTATAACATGGTTGTTGACGTCAGTAGCTATTTGTAACGGTGAGGCATCAGGGGAGGGGCTGTGTTCTTTACTGGTTCTGGTGCTAAGTAGGGATGGAAGACCAGAATTTTTGGAGGTTAGATCTATGTTCCTTTTGAATGTGGATGTAGTATAGCTGTTTCTCTTTGTTCAGTAGTTTCTCTACTTGATTACAGAGTTGATTGAAAACTAGTAGATTTTCCAGTGATCCCAGGCTATGTCCCTTTTTTCATGAGATTTTTACAATCTTTGGTTAGCCAAGGTGCAAGATTGCTTCTGATTCTCTTAGTGTATGAAGGAGCAAGAGAATTAAGTACAGGCAGTCCCTGGGTTAAGGATGAGAACCGTTTTTTAGTCTGTCCTTAAGTCAAATTTGTATGTAAGTTGAAACACATACATATGGTTCTTATTAAATGTCACTTAGTCAAATGTTTGCCACAATCTAGTATTTATTTTACTTTTCTTTGCATATAAAACACTTAAAAATCTTAAACATAATACTGTATACTGTAGCTATGTTTTCTTGCTTCCTATGAGCTATGCTTCCTTACTTTTATGAGGACATTTTCACACACACACAAACCTTACCTCTCAACTGTACAGATTTTCGCAGAATGTCCAGATTTTTGCCTCATATTTTTGGTCCAGTTTTCATAAAATTGTGGTTGTTTAGCAAAAGTTGTGGCAAAGCATTAAAGACTGAAGTTAGAAAATAATGACAGAGACATTTGTGTTTCAGAATTCATACCCTTTAGGAAATTCATGCTAATGCAAAACCTGTTATTCTATCAACTTTCTAAGTTTATAAGAGCAATATTTAATAAAATTGTCCATATTTCTGGGCATTTGTCCCACTTTTCTTCATGGCTTGTCCATTTTTCTGACTCTAAGAGGTTTAGGGTATGACACAACATACACACACACACACACACACACACACACACACACACACACACACACACACACACACACACTTAACCTCATTTTACCTATTCCATAACTAACCTCCTCCCCTTATGCAACCACCCACCTCTTAACTGCTGCCAGAGGATCACTCTCTCCCTTTCACTCTTCACTCTCTGTCTCATACACACAGTCACTTCCTCATTCATACCTGCATTCACTCACACATTGCTCTCACTCTTCTAATCACACACACGCACACACACACAGTCACTTCCTCATTCATACCTGCATTCATTCACACATCGCTCTCAATTTCTCCCGATCTCACACAGTCACTTCCTCATTTATACCTGCATTCACTCACACATGATTGCTCTCACTCTCTTAGTCTCTCTCTCTCTCTTTCTCTCTCACATACACAATCACACACACACACACACACACACACACACACACACACACATTTGGGAAACTAACTATTTTAACTTTTTTTTCACGTTATTTCCAGCATTGCTGCATCCCATTCATATCTATGGGTTGTCCGCATGTCGGATGTCCATAACCCGGGGACTGCCTGTATACTTAGGAAAGTAATATTGAAATCCTGCACTGCTTCATCTAGAGGGAGATGTTTCAGAAGTGACCAGTTTATATTCTTTAATAGTTCATTGAATTTGGCTTAAGAAAAGTTAGTTAGGTTGTGGATGTATCTTGTGGTGTGTCATTTAGGTAAGTGAATGGTGGTTCTAAGGGCACAAGTGGGTAAGTGATCACTTAGGGTATAGGGCAGTGTGCCTGTAGTGGTAAAATTAATAGGATGGGACACAGTCAAGAATGGACTGTTGAGTATAATCTTTATTGTATCATTTAGGAGAGTTGATAAGTTGGGGAAAACCCATACAAGTTGATACTATTTGTTGGTAATTACAAAGAGAGTTTTTTCCAGTCTATATTAACATCCCCTAAGACAATAGTCTCATGGTTAACTGATTGTGAGATCCAAGATAGCATGTCTTCCAGTATGGGTATATTGTGTCCTGAGGGATATATACTACAATGATACAGATACATTTGGTTCTATTAAGATTTAGAAAGGATATGATTATATAGGGATTAGTGAATGTTGGGATATTGTTAGTATATGGCATAATGCTGAAGGTATTAGGAAATAGAAGGACTACACCTCCACTTTTCTTATGGGTTCTATCCTGTCCTGCTATGCTATAATTGGGGGGTATGATTTTCTGAGTCTTTAATGTTAGAATTTAGCCATGTTTCAGTTAAGGCTAGGATATCTAGTTTGTACTGGTCTATCCAGGTATGCAAGGGGGCTATTTTGTTGTGTAGACTTCTAAAGTTTAATGAGACTACATTTAAGATTTTAGGATATGTTCTACAGTGTGGGTTGGTGTAAGGACCTGGATTTGGGTGGATGTCTTTGCATTGTTGCAAGATGGAAATAAGATAGGAACATAGTATATACTATTTTTTTGTAGTAGCAGTTGTTAGTGGTTGTATATTTTGTATATAAAAAACATACAACCACTTGTATATTTTCCTGTTCAGTACTATAAACTGGACTGTCATAACAGCAAAATATGTTGCACTTCCTGTACTAGAACCCACGGCCACCTGTATTACAGCCAAACACTTACACCTGCTACCATAGAAATGGTTATATATAACAGTTCCATATTTCCCCATTCATTCCTCAGTTCTGTGTGTTAACCACTGCATAACACCACTTAGCATGTTTGCACGGTGCCTAATAGCATTAATAAAATGTATTCACTTGAAATTGTTGATTGTCTGTGTCCTGTCTGCAGCTGTTGGAGAAGATTGCTAACCAGAGTGCAACTTTGCTTAGCAGTGTTGTGCAACAGAAGGCAAAAACTATAACAATGTATCCTTTTTGACCTTTACACTGTCTATGCCCTGTCTGCAGGTGTTCTGTCTACTTCTTATGTGGGCCACTAGTCCAGGTTTCTGCACTGCTAAGTGTCACACAAATGAGATAAGCACAGCTAAACCTAACATTCCTTGTATTTCTCCATTTTCCTTGTTTGCACTAAGCCATTCACCAGCAAACACTGGCATTATAAAAAAAAAGAAAGAAAAACACAAAAAAGGGAAAATTATTGGAAATGAAGAAAAGAAATCTATTAAATAAACGTCACAAAATTTATATTGGTACACATGAAATTTTTTTACACAGGTCTGGATTTGAACTTTCACTCCAATGGACCTTCAAAACAAAATAAAGGTGCCTAATCCCTCTTTGCCACAGAAACAACTTTGCAACAGAGAACTAAAATCATTGCGCAACCAACTGCAACATCATCCACAGTACTAACAAAAACATATGACAGTTGGTTCTACATGTATTAATTGAAGAAGTAGTGCACTGAGTGATCATACAACCATTTATGACTATTGCTTGCAGCTTCTGTCTTATCTCTCTGTGTTTGTTGCCCATGCTTGTCTTATCTGACCAGTAATCTGAGACATGCAGCCTGTAAGGCATTCTGTTTAATTTTACTTACAATGTGTGATGATATTAAATGGTAATAATATGCAGTTGACAACAAATGAAGGGGAAGTTGGATGTTACTGAACAGAAACTGTGAAATGTGTGCTGCTAACATTTAAAACCTTGAAACAATTACTTCTACACTTTATAAGTCTAACCTGGCTAACACACCCACTGGAGGTAGATGAGTCTGTATTGCTGTTGTGTTTTAATTCTCCCTACCAGTAATCATTCACAGTTGCAATCCATTAGCAACAAATACTAAGGGCATGCCTGCACTATATTTACATCTGCTACATGGAGCCAAATAAAAGATTCAGCAATTCTAATGAGTTCACACCTCATTTGCTTCTTCACCATGCTCACAAACCTGAATCTACACCACAAAAATGGAACCATGTAGCTTGTGAATCTGAAGGTGAAGAGACTTGTTTAAGTGGCTAGCACAGAAGAAAATATTACTTTGGGATTTATCTGCACAAAAGACTACTGATCTTGATAAGGTATGCTTGCATTTTTCAGCTATATACTGTATACGCTAAAATGTCAGTAAGACAAATTTGTTATTATATATATATGCATTAACAAATTATACTTTTATTTGTATGCATTTCTTAGAAGTGTACTGAATGCATGGGCATGTTTGTCAGGGCATTTCACTTTCTCAGATGCACAGCCTTATTAACTGTCATAACAAGTGCTAATGTTACAATGTTTTTTCCCTGTACACTCTTCTATTGTTATTTCCATGAAATGTCCTATATTGTCAATGACACAAAGGTGTTAGCCTCAGGGATGGAATGTACACACCTCTAGGGGAGGGCTGGCCACAGGGAGGCATGACTGGCAATAACTTAAAATGGAATGTTCTGTGTTAAATCTGTACACATGTTTAAGGGACAGTTTATTTGACAGCACTTTTAGCATTTTACTGATGGTTTGTTAGTAAAATGTGTCATTTGTCTGTTGTTTGGGGGGTGGGGGAGCAAAGTTGCATTTCTGTTTTGACACAAACAAGATTTTTGCTATTATTACTTTTCTTGTTTGGATCCAACCTTGCTTCTTGTCTGATTGTAATATGTTACAACCACACAATTCCTTTTTTTATATTTGAATATCTTGATTGTTTTATGTTTATCTAGTAAATAATAGTGAAATGCTACTTTTTATGTATCAAAACAGGACTTTTATGTATGTGATACTTATGTATATCATCCTTCTTTTGTGTTTTATGTCACCTAGGACTATGGCACCCAGGTGTCTCAATCCCCTCTCCAAAAAAAAAACCTTCAGTGACCCTGAAAATGAAGTAATTGTGCAAGCATATAGATGCCATGGTGCCTTTCTGCTTGAGAGGGAATGTGATGCAAATTTGGCAGCAGACAGTTGCTGATGAGAACACAGTAGGAGGCCAGAGCAGGACATATGATCAGGTGTGCCATACACTGACATGATTTCATCAGCATGGAGTAGAGCAGCTGCAGTGGCCTATGAATGGATGGGTACTGAGGAGGGGGGGCACCTAAAACAGCAAATGAAGAGTTCCTGTCCACAATCAAAGATCCAGACAGTTGAATGGAAAGTGCACTACAGGATGTCATTGACATTGGTATAAGTGTTTCAGGGAGGACAAGTATGTACTAGGAGGAGGTTCCAGATAGGCTTACCTATCTCAGTTGTTAAATACTTCTTGTATAGTAAAATATTGACAGCAATTCTTAGGTTTTGTTCAACATTAAATCTGTTTAGGGGGATAGGTGTAGACTGATACAGTTCACAACACATTCTGGTTGATTACATACAGGTTTAGGGTAGACGTGTCATCCAAGTTCTTGTTAAAAGTATCGTTAATGGACATATAAAGGGCAAAATGTTTTAACCCCTGTGTTACTGTTAGTTGTGATGATGATTTCCTTACCTTTTGCTTAACATCTTCCAGGACCATCATGCATAGGAAGCATAACATCATCTGCACATGGTAAGCCAAACATTTTTATGTCAGTACTGATGACCAGTTCAAAGAAATATTTATTTTATCCATATGTGTGAAGTGGATGTCAGGACTGTTGTGTATACTGCTGTACTGTCTGTAGTAGTGGTACAACTGTTAGTTTGTTAGCATATATTAGACTATATTAGTGTATATATTAATTTCTTTCCTGTGTTTGTTATTTATCATGGTGATCCTGACAGTGTAAGTGTAGGACTCTTACCACCTGATGTCAGAGTATCAGCAGATTCTGATGATGGTGGGAATACAGAAGCACAGTTGGGGAGTGCAGGGGTTGAATCTGACACTGAGTTTGACATTCAGTCATCTCCTGCAATTCTATCAGATGCAGCCAGTAGGCCTACACCAACCCATTCCAGTCAGCCCTCAAATATTGGCCAGGTGGAGGTTGAGACATTTGATCAGGGGACTGTGTTTACTGCAGCTTTAGTGCCTGTCGACTTTGGCCGTAGCCATAATGTGGGTGGGGTGGCATGCAGGAGGGTTGTTAGGGGTGCTCAGAGAAGGCCTGCTGTCCATCCTCCACCTGATACAGTTGTGTCTTCCCATGACACTCGATATATGTTGAGGGCTGGCATGGAGGCACAAGCACATTTCAATAGGTCCTCCAGAGAAATGCTTAGGCTTGTAGATGTGACATAGGCTAACATGCATGGCTGCCTCCACCATGTTTTCAATTCAATGGATCTGATGAACGACACATTGGAATGGGTGGTGCTTGTGATGGAACATCTGCTGGGAGGGGGACAGCAACCATGTGGGTGTAGGTCAGCCACATCATCTGATGTTAGCCAATGTGGCTGTGCTTGATCATGCTCCCATAGTGGCACTACTTCTCCTGCTCCATCAGTGGTTGAGCTGTTCACACCCAAACATGACAGGTCATGGGACCGTAGTCCTGAGTATCCTCATGAGGAGAGCTTATCCTGCAGACATCAGTCACACTCGGGTATCAGCAGTGCATCTGACTGTGGGCATGTACATTTCAGTGCAACTTTTGGCACGGTCAGTTCTCGTAGTCGGGTATGACAACAGTGAACTGCCACCTCTAATCTGCATGGCTCATACCTGTTTGACATACAAAGATGTAGAGCTAACACAGAGCTTGTCTGTGTTCCTACAGACTCGCACACCATTTTCACATGAAGGGCCCATACAGACACACTCACAACAGTTACATGGTTCAGCCGTAAAGTTTAAAGCTCATTTTGTCTCACTGGCCATTTGTTACTTTATCCAAATGTCTTCCTGCTTCTCCTTCTTGCTCACACACACTCACTGACCTTTAGTGTCAGCCTAGGCTTCCTGCCATCACCCACAACCCACTGTGCATGTGATGATAACTGTGCCATATCCTTGTTTTCTATCTTTTACATTCAAGGATACATAACATTTGTATCTGATGCTCAGGGTGTATCGCTGACGTAGTGCTTAGTACATCTGCATTTGTAATACTGTTTTGCTAATAGCATTTTTGACATATTTTGGTCTTAGAAAGTTAGACAGTTGATAGAATCAAAACATTTTTGCATCAGTAGTTTACTAATCTTCTGTGGGCTGTGAAGTCTGAAACTGAAATGTGTCTCATCACTTTTTAACTTCTTTCTTTAATGATTTTCCAGTACAAAAGTGTGAAGCCAAACTGAGGATGTTCATTGACTATCAGTACTTTTGAGAGGTATGAATGTGTGAATCTTTGATGCCTGAGGCTACTACTTGATAGAGAACACATGTATTCACATAAGTCTCTGCTGTCACATGTTAAAGTAATTGCTGTACAAATCACCCACCTTTCACTTGCTTACATTACCAACTAACAACATGCAAGGATATGCCATTCATTTATATGATTACATAATACACTCCAGGTTCAACACTTGCCTTGTAAATCCAGCAGTTGCAACAGTTTTAGTTCAAGGCTGACTCTGTCTGATGCTAGGAGTACACAGCCATTACATGGGTAGATAAAGGTTGTGAGCATTGCCTGGCATCAGTGTTACTATATGTGCATAGAATGAAGGTTTTGGCCCCTTAGGTGTCTCTTAGCCAATGCAAGGCCATATTGAGTGTAGCTACATCTGCCTACACCCACAGCATCTGCTGGTTACCCCTCTGACTCTTCACCTGTGTGTGGCTGTGGTGACCTTGCTATTTGTGGTGGGATGTGTGCCCCTTCCCCTTGTTGATCCTGCTGAAGCTGCTTTCTCAGGATGACTTTGTGAAGCATGGCAGAGATGGTACAGATTTCAGTACAAATATGGATTGTACTGCAGGGCTCCCCCAGATGAATCTAGGAACCTGAACCGTGACTTCAGCAGCACAAACACACATGCTATGTTATTTCTGATTTGAGAGTGTGCCTCATAATGGCATTCTTCAGCGGGTGTGCATGCATTTGTAATGGGCCTCATCAGCGATGGTTCCAGTGCACAACCTGCATCCCCCAGCAAATGACCCCGTGGGATAGCACCCTTAGTGAATTTCTGATACATTTGGGAGGTGTGCCAGATATGTGAGTCATGGTAACTGTCTGGGTTGCTAGCACGCGCATTCAAGATGATTCCCTTAACACTGCACACAACTTAGATCATAGAGTGGAAGTCCTTTCTATTTATGTAGACCCTTCTCTGTTCCCTGGGTGGTGCCTTAATTTCTATATGTATACAATGTATGGCACCCAGTACTTCAGGGTAGTGTGCTACAGGCTGGAACTCATGCATATTTGTGGCCCTGTCCTCAGGAGTATGGGGAAAATATATGTGGTCACTGGCATGTTGGAGTATACCATTCAGGAACTGATGGAGAATCCTGGATGCTGATGCCTGTGACACCTCAACATGTCCCCTGTTGGTCTCTGAAAGATTCCTGTAACTAAAATTTTAAGTGCTACGCATACCTTTGTCTCCACTGGTATGGGCTCTCCTCAGTTTGCCCTGGGTCTGAGTTGAGGACGACAGAAGTTGCAGCCCCTAACATTGTTTCTGTGTAGACTCCTTTCCATGGCTGTATTCCAGTAGGTTTTGGAATTAGTACTGAAAACCAGCACTGAGTCTACACAGTTTCTTTATAGCTTGTTGAATAGCTCCTTCATCTTGGATTGGTTGATTAGCATACAGTTCAGCTGCTTATGCTGTAATTAGCATTCCACAGTGTTTACCATGGGTGCACGGCTCTACACACCATGTATAGCCACTGAATATGAAACTACCGTGTGCACATATGGTGATAGCGGTCTGTGTAGGGTTTATTAAATCTGCCTGATGGTGTTATACCTTTGGAAGTTCAGGCATATTAAAATTAAAAAACTATTTGTAGTACCATCTAGACTGCTGCACATTCGGTGATAAGCAGTGATTTATGTCATGTCAATGTTCCAAAGGGGTTAACACAAACGTACTATAATTAACGGCATTTTATTTAATCAACATGCTACTAATCCCTACTAAAGTATGTAACCTCACATACAATTTCATTCTCCACTTGTAACACAGAAACCATTGCTAAATGCTCCTAATCAATTGCTTTTACAAGAACAGCAAGTGCTCCACCCCACCATAAATATGCAGGGAATTGCTAGACTCACAATCTCTATATACATTAAGTTTGAAATCGCACAAACCCAGAGAAAAGGGGAAAAGTGTAAAGCAAAGTAAAGTGCAGTGGTTAGCATTGTCACCTCACAGCAAGAGGTTCTCTGATTTGATTCTCAGCTGAGGTCCCTTCTGTGCAGAGTCTGCATGTCCTCTCTATGGTTGTGTAGGTTCCTCTGGGTGATCCGGTTTCCTCCCACATTCCAAAGACATGCAGTAGGTGGCTTGGCACTCTAAATTGGTCGTAAGTGTGAGTGTGTGTGCGAGTAAGTGGTATGGATGAACTACAGTGGTAGGGCTAGCCACCCAGCAGTGTAACCCTTGGCTCAAGTTGATTATCACTGTTGAAGTGACACCCCGACCCCATGTGCAAAATGGGATAAAGGGGCTGAGGATGGATGGATGGATGCATGCAAAGCAAAGTAAAAATTGTCATTTTGTTCTTCTATGAGTCCAGGAAACCTGAGTACAGCATGTACAACAAAGCCAGTTCTTACGTTTTGAATATGATTTTTCTTCTGTGACACCTTGTGATATGACATGTAAGACTACAAAATTATAAAGTTTCCATTAATTATCTGAATATAATCAACAAATGTCACCTTATTTTATGCAAGGTTAATTTAGTTAGTAATAAAAGACATTATGTTGTAGATACAAATGCTTCAAACTTATACTCCAAACTCAAGCACAGTATTCTTATATAAACTGTATGCTTATGCAGTGAGTAGAACACTGTATTAACTTAAGTATTTATAAGAGCTATTGCAAGGACTGAGATGTTGGAAGACTTAACAGTTTTTTATGCATGGAGTGCAATGCACATACTGCAGATGAGCAGCTCCCCATACCAGAGTTAGCACTGAGTAACTGAAATGATCCTTCTCGCCAAAAAACTGCAGCTTCTACAGGTGTGTATCTCTACTTATTCTGGCAATGCATGTAGACTATTGTTTTAGGAAATGGGCAGAGTATCTCCATTCCCTTTTTTGACAGCTTAAGAGTTACAACTATACCTCATTCTCTAAAGCATCAGATATATGTTTATAGCAGAACTCAAGCTGATTTTTGTCACTGTACTAGGAATTTGTAGCTGTGGTCTGCAACTAAAGTAAACAATCTTAAAACCATAGTTAGATCTCACTGCTAATGTGCTGCTGTAGAAGATGGAATATGTCATACTTCCATAAAACAGAACAATTCCAATTTAACTGCAAAGAATGTGACAATATCAAACAAGTGAATGAGGAAATGTATACACCTGTCCAATGTGTTTATTTACTCTGCAAACAAAGTTAAAAAGTCAGAACTTTGAGGCTTAAAATGAGCTGTCGACAGCCGGATCATCTAAGATCTGAGACACAAGTACAGCTAAAGCAGTATACCTGTGACCACTGTGTATGTTGAAGACTTGTAAAAGTACTCCCTGTGTGTTCACATACTATCCTTAGAACACTTACATAAGTAAGAAAAATAGATAAATAAAAGTGTACAATGAATATCAGGTGTAGAATCAATTATGGTAGTAGGTTCTGACTTAAAGGTCTAACTGCACCGTTAAAGTCCTCTTCTTTGCATTTAATAACACAGAAAAGCATTTGTGTTAATTATTGCTGACAACAGTATTTTATAAGTTATTAGTAGTTAACTCCACATATAATTATCTCAAAAATTATTTTTTACAATTATTAAAAGACAACCATTAGTGCAGCAAATTAAAGAAATCCACAAAGGCTAGGAAAACTAATTGTGTACTGATGTTGTAATACTTGTGAAAAATAGTATGCCAGAAGAGACTTTTTTTTATTATCTAACTAATGAAACTAAAACATAACAAAACTAATGGCAAACGAAATGGAATGCATTTGTAAGATGAAACATTAACTACTTCACAACACAGAAATTATAGTGAAATATGAAGCCAGTGAAATGTAATATAGCATATTAGAATAAAACCATTTATGAAATAACCATATATATATATATATATATATATATATATATATATATATATATATATGTGTGTGTATATATCAACAGAATGAAATCCATTATGTTGTCATGAAGGCAGTCAACAATTACAGTGAATCAAAACAGTATATGAAAAATATGTAAACACTGCATTTTATGGATTTGAGAACCAGCTAATATGAACTCAGAAGTCACTACAACTCAGAGAAAGAAATCTCTTTCTTGCACTGTGAAAATCACACTTTACAGGTGATTCAGAGAACTGTTGTTTGAGTACTAAAGTGCTTCCAAATAAGAGTAGACACTGGTCATGTTCTCTGTTAGCAGTTCTACAAGCTTTAAACAACATTCAGTTTATCCTTAAGGTGTTTTATATAGATGAAAACAATTCATGGAATCAATGTACTTTCTATAGAAGGCTATTTAGTTTAATAGATGGTTTAGAAACTTTCCTCTTTTCTGTAAGGGACTGTCCATTACAAAAAAGTTAAAAATTAAAAAGTTCTAGATGTTCCACAAGGAAATCTAAGGCTACATCAAAGATTTGTTAAGCCAACTGGAAATCTAGCATTGAAATTAGCAACATATACCATGTTATCAGAAGGGTTTTACCTGTGCCGTGGCATCTGTCCTGTTCCCCCATGTGCTTGTCAATTCTTTTTCCCTTCAGAGATGGTGAGATCCTGCTATGTCTGTTGTGACAGGTGGGCTACAGAGCCAAATGACCTTGTGTCTTGAGTGAAGTTACAAATCCCTTTCTAAAGGAAGAGAGTCAGGACAATAGCATTATATATGTAGCCATATCAAAGATTTTTATAAGGTATATAAGGTAAGAGGAAACCTTTACTTTGGTGGAGCACATATAATGTCATGCATGCCACCAAACATGATATCCACTCGACACCCCCTTCCCCCCAGCTGTCAACCATTCAGCAGTATATCCATAACCAGGATATACTCACTGGTCACCACTTGGAATACCATGGTTATGAGCACAGACTCTCAGAACCACTCCTCCCCCACCCACAATTGCTAAGCTGACATAAGCCTTTCAGTCCCATGTCCTCCCAGCATAAATTTTTGGACCACTAATCAAGCTCCAGCCATTTGGAAAACAGTTTACATTTTTGGTTGTTTTTCTGCACACCTTGAAAACAGGGGTAAATCCATGTTGTATGTTTCTAATCATAGAAAAAAAAAACTATTAACATATTTATTTCAAGCATGAAGGTTTGGTTGATGGTTTCACCTTTAGTGTAAATGCTAGACCTTATGGGGTGGGGGCTTGCAATATTAATATTCAACAAAGATTATTGAGAATGGAATCCAAGTTTATCATTAAATATAACACTCTTTATCCTAATGGCATGAATCTTGAAATATAATTACAAGAGCATTTTAGGCGCATTTTTATAATATTAATAATAAATGTGGTTTTATAAAATGTTGTCATTTTGACATATATTTTGATAATATGTTCGGGATCAGTGGAGCCAACAATGAATTATGTAGTATGGGAAATGTAACAATGTTAAAAAATGTTAAAAAATGTGAAATGTAAAAATGTTGAAATGTTAGATGTTTGAATATTTAAGGGTTTAAATATTTAATTATTTAATTGATTAATCAATTATCATTAAGTTGATGTATAAATATGGCTGCTTCTGTGAGTAAAGTATTCCGTGAGAAGGCAAAAGCCGAGGTACCAGAAACAGTAAAGGATTATTTTTTGCAGTCTTTGCTGTTTTCTGTGTCTTTGTGTGTTTGGAATTTTGGATTTGCAGCTTTAGCTGGTGTGTTGTTTAATATGTGCAGTCTTCCCAACATAAACAAGTCTCCTCACCATCAATTTGCCTAGCTACACGGTTCCCTTTTTTATATAGTGTAGATTCAGGGCTGTCAGCATGGTGAAGATGCAAATGAGGTATGAACTCATTAGAACTGCTGAATCCCAAATATTCTGATCGGTGTAGGAGATATAAACATACTGCAGACACTCCTTCAGTGTTTGGTTTTAATGGCTCGCAACTGTGAATGATTAGTGGTTGGGAGAAGGAAAACATAACAGCACTGCAGGCTGCCTTACTTCCACTGGGTGTGTCAGGTTAGAGCTACAAAGTGTTAGATGTAAGGTTGGAAATGTAAGTAAGCAGCACACAATTCACAGGTTGTTTTCATTAACATCCAGCCTGCCCTTCATGTGTTGGCAACTGCGCTATCTCCACTTAATATCCTCATCCATTTTAATGCCAATGATACATTGGCTTAAACACTACATGTCTTAGATTACTGGCCAGATAAATGAAGAATGGCCAAAAAACACAGAAATGCAAGACAGAGCTGTATATTTGGAAGCAATAATCATGACAAATTGTGTGATCACTAGGTGCACTACATCCAAAAATAATTAATGTATAGTAACTTGCATGGTTTGATATCACTGTAAATGCTGTTGCAGTTGGTTGTGTGTAGACTGAGTTCAGTTCTTTAATGCAAAGCTGTTTGAGTGGCAAAGAGGGATAAGGCACTCATCTTGTGTTCTGAAGGTGCATTGGAGTGAGAACTCAAATCCAGACCTATGTAGACATATCTGATGTTGATGCCATAATTTTCCTGTGTGTATGTCATACATTGATTTTCCTCATTTCAACTACTTGCCCCCTTTTTCTTTTTCTCCTTTTCTGTCTTTGTTTGTCTAATTTTTTTTGGGGGGGTCACTGTTTGCACAATGCTGCACTTAGCTCATTCATGGAGATGGAGGAAATGAATGCCAGGTTTGTCTGTGCTTAACTCATTTGTGCAAAGTGTGGCAGTGTGCAAACTGCACGATTGGACCCCCAGGAAGCAGACAGGACCCAGACAGCCAAAAACAGAAACCAGATACATTCAATTAATGCTGCTGGGAATCGTGCATACCCACTAGGCAGCATTGCATGGCAGTTAATAGCGGGACCTTAAGAATGATTAGTAAAATAGGGAATGTCATATAACTAGTCTAGTGGCAGAAGGTGTAAGTGTAGGGCAGGAGTAAAGATGATCCTGATTTATAGTACAGGGTGTGTAACCTTTTTTTTCACTGTTGTGACATTGCAGTCTACAGGAATGAACTGAAAGATAGACAAGTGTTATTTCAACCTTTTAGTGGCAACAGGTGCAAGTGTAGGTCTGCCATACACATGGTCCTGGGTTCGAATACAGGATATTCCAGACATTTTTACTATTGTTCCACTTCCCACTGTAGTCACGCTCACTTATAACACTTGCGATAGCGGAGCTGATAATAATTATATGTATGAAGGGTGAGACAGTAGTATTGTGTCAGTTATTTATTTATAGAATAGTTGTGTAAGAACTTACCATAACCTTAGATGTCCTTCTCTTCCATATTTCAGTATGCATAACAGTAGGGAGCTGCTGCCACCAGCACCACCTTCTGGCCAGTATACTAAAGTCTTTATTTCTGGAGGGTATGTGTGATGTCCCTTGTCAGGGCCATACACTGATGTAGGATAGAAAGGTTACATCTGCATGCACCCTCCTCAGAATGAACTGCTGCATACAGTAGTACTCCTATGGGTAGAAGAGTCCCAGAGGACCCTTGGAATTACATGCAGGCTAGAGTCAGGGAAGTGGGAGGGTTGTGTGTAGTGGAGACATTGGGGGTTATCAAGGTAATGTCTCCCAAGTCAGAATGGCAAGCAAGATGTTAAAGGTAGAGGGGCAAGTAGTGGGATTGAATACTGCAACATGGAAGAGAAGGACACCTAAGGTTATGGTAAGTTCTTACACAACTATTCTATGTCCTTCTATTCACATGTTGCAGTATTCATAACAGTACAGAGAGTACCCGAGTTTTTAGGCTTGGTTTTGGGTGGAGGATTGGGTTCCCTGGTCAATGAGCCCTTGGAGGATACACCAGGCAAACCCTGCCCTAGCTCTAGAGATTAGGTCCAGTTTGTAATGTTTGGTAAAGGTGTGGACAGAAGTTCAGGTGGCAGCTTCCAGGATGGAAGCATAGTCAATTCCTTTGAAAAAGGCAGCTGAGGAAGCAGCTGCCCTGGTAGAGTGAGATTTGACTTGTCTGTGTAGAGATTTTCCATGGAAGGAGTAGCATAGAGTAATGGATTTGGAAATCCATGAGGAAATAGTTTGCTTGGAGACTGCCTTCCCTAGAGCTCCGGGATGGAAGGAGATGAAAAGTTGATCTTATTTTCTGATAGGGTTGGTTTTGTCTAAGTAGTACCTCAATTGTCTGTGGACATCCAAGGAATGGAGAGTCCTTTCTGAGGAATTTTGTGGTTGAGGGTAAAGAACTGGTATAATGATGATTTGGTTTAGTAAAAGTTCATTAACCACCTTCAGCATGAAGGAAGGGTTGGTCCTTAGGGCAACTCTATCCTTGTGGAAAATAAGGTAAGGAGGGGTAACTATGAGGGCTGGGATCTCAGATACCCTCCTGGCGGATGTAAGAGCCACTAGTAGAACTGGTTTCAGTGTGCATAGCATTAGGGATACTGAATGAGCTGGTTCAAATGGTGGCAATGTAAGTTTTTCTAGTACAAAGTTCAGATCCCAAGGGGGGATAGGTTTCCTGGGAGGCCTGATGTGAAGCACTCCCTTGAGGAAAAGTTTGATCTCCAGTCTGGAAGCCAGAGGAGGGGAGATTGGCAGACAGGCAGAGATAGCAGATAAATGCACTTTGACAGATGAATATATTAGTCCTGAGTGCAGTAGCTCACACAATTAGGAAAGGACCATAGGTATAGAGGTAGTTAGAGGGTCCTGGTTTTTCCCTTGATACTAGTAGGAGAATCTGTTCAATTTGGATAACATAGTTTCTCCTGGTACTAGGTTTTCTGGCCTCCTGCAGAACATTGAGTACGTCCTCTGAGTATAGGTGTCTGTAGGGGATCAAAATCCTATCACCCATAATGTTAATTTCAGATTGTCTTACTGAGGGTGTAGTACGGATCCCTTGTCCTGCGTGAGTAGGTCTATTCGATGGGGTAACCTGTGGTGATTGCAAACCAATGCTGTCTTGGCCAAAAGGGAGTCACCAGTAGGATTTTTGGGTTGTCCCTCTGTATTTTCAGAAGGACTTTCTGAATTAGTGTGAATGGAGGGGAGGCATAGAGGTACATTTCCCACCAAGAGAAGGTGAAGGCATCCACTTTCCAAGCTTGTGGATGTGGATTCCTTGTGCATAATGTGGGCATCTGTCTGTTCTGGGCAGTGGCAAAAAGGTCTGCTTGTGGAATACCCCACATGTGGATTATGTCTAGAAATACTTCCCTGTGAAGCATCCATTTATGACTTGGAGCTAATTTTCTGCTCAAGTAGTCTGCCATGACATTCTCTGTGGAAGGGATATAGACAGCTAGCAGAGGAATGTGGAGAGATACTGCTAAGTTCCAGATCTGGACTGCTAGGCTGCACAGAAGGTAGGACTTTGCCCCCCCCCTGCTTGTTAATGTACCATAGGACTATCATATTGTCTGTGATTACTTTCAGGATTCCTGGGTGAAGGACAAATTTGAAGTTTAGCAGGGCCAAGAGTAAGGCCCTCATTTCTTTGATGTTGATATGGTCCTTTAGTCTTGAGTTGGATCATGTGCCTTGCACCAAGAGTTGTTTTGGGCTTGTAAGTAGCACTGCCCACATCCCAGATCAGAGGCATCTGTGGAGACCTGCTGTAGTGGGGCTGGGATATGAAGGTGGATCCCTTGGTTGAGTTGAAGATCTGGGATCCACCACTGGAGTTCCTTCTTCAGACACTGAAGGAAGGGGAGAGGGGTGTCCAGGGGCTGGGGTTGTTGAATCCATTGGTTTTTCAGGACCCACTGGATTTTCTAATATGGAGTTTTGCCAGAGGCAGCATGGGTATGAGTGATGTCATGTGTCCTAGGATTCTTAAAATCTCTCGACCTGGCAAGGAGGTGTGGGAGAGGATTCTTTGAAAATATAGACAAAGGTCTAGGATTCTTTGATCTGGAATGAAGGCTTTTATTACGTCTATTCTGATCCTGCAACCCAGGAAAACCAGGTCTTGAGAGGAGATCAGGTGAGTTTTTTTGTGGTTTATGGTGAACCCTAACCGAGACAGGGTGGAGATTACTTGTTGTAGATGTAACAAGAGGGTTTGGCAGTCTTGATGAAAAATGAGCAGGTCGTCCAGGTATGGGTATATCTGAATTCCCTGAGTCCTGCAGTGGGCAATGATGGGGACCAGGCATTTTTTGATTACTCAGGGGGCAGTAGAGAGTCCAAAGGGCAAGGTTGAGAATTGCAAATGGCAGGAGCCTATTGCAAGTCTGAGGTACTTCCTGTAATCTGGGTGTATGGAGATGTGTAGGCAGGCATCCTTTAAGTCCAGGGCTACCATGAAGGTCTGAGTTGGAATTAGAGGTAAGAGGATGGGTAAGGTAATCATTTTGAAACTGGGAACTTTGAGAAATAGGTTTAGATAGGATACGTCTAGGATTGACCTCCAAGGGCTGTCCTTCCTTGGTACCAGAAACATTCTGGAGTAAAAACCTCTGTTTCTTTGCTGGTGTGGTACCTGTTCTATGGTACCTTGTACTAGAAGCTGCTGAATGATAGGAGGGAAAAGGTGGGTTTGGCTTGCAGGTGGTTGAGGGATGCCGCTGAAGGGTGGTATCATCCACCAAATCATGAAGTAGCCTGACTAAATGATGGAGAAACCCATTGTTCTGATTTAATAATCCACCAGGGGAGAAGGAAGAGGGTGAGACAGCGGGAAAGTGGGGTGTTTTGGTGCAAGGGAGGGTAGTCACAGAGGAGATGGTCTGGACTGGTCAGACTGGCCTCAAAAGGGCCCAGTGGAAGAACTTGTAGGAAACCTAGGAGTAGTGCTTTTCCTGGTTTGTCTACATCCCTTTGACTGTGGAGCAGTGTACTGACTGCCCTTCTAACAAAGGTAGGTTTCTGTGGAAAATTTCTGTGATATCTGGTTATAGAAGACACCAGAAGGTGTTTAAGATTCTGAAATTCCTTACCCTTTTCTTGAAGGGACTTAAGGAGTTCTGCTGAAGCTTGGCCAAACAGGACTTTATTATCCAGGAAGGCATCCAGCAATTTTGTTTGCACATCCATGGGGAGGGGTTGTAGTCTCACCCATAAGTATCACCTCAAGACTGATCCAGATGCAGCAGACTTAGATGAGGCTTCCACAGCATCATAACTGCACTTTATTGAGTGCCTAGTTACTTGGGATGCAGTGGAAAGAAGGATGCTAATTTGAGTTTTAATAGGAGAGCCTTGTGCCTCAGATAGTAATGAGGAGACCTTGGAAATGGTATCTAAGACATATTTAGCCATATGTGTTTGTAGTTGAGAGCTCTAATAGCCAGTGTAGAGGAGGTATAGACTTTCTTCCCTGGTCTGTCCATGAAATTGCTGTCTCTGTCTGTGGGATAAAGAGCAGATGAAGGTAATTGCCTGGAAGATTTATCAGCAGAGACAGCAATAACTGCTGGGTCTGCTGGAAGGTTCCTAAAGAGGTATTGGGTATCCTGAGGGACCTTATAAAAATGGTCTGGACATTTAGCAGCTGGTGGTTGAGAGCCAGGGGACTGTGAAGCAGCCAGGAAGGCATCCTGAAAGGCAGGTAGCAAGGGAGCCACTGCTGAAGGAGAGGGTTGCTCCATTTGCAAAAGGTCAAAGTATCTTTTCTTGGTATCAGAAATTTCAGATGCTTGCCATTTGAAATGCTTCCTCATGAGGAAGATTGTGTCTCCAAAGGTAATTTCTTCCCCTGGAGATTCAGGAGTGATGGAGTCTTTCTCCTCTTGGGTGATGAAATCTTTTGGGGACTTTATTTGGGATTTATAGGAAAATGATTCCTCTGTGGAGTACTCTTCCTCAGAAACCTGTAAAGTAGGTCAAGTAGTGGGGGTGGGGCCTGCTGTGTATGTAGGGCCTGGAAAGCCTTAAAAAGGCTCTGAGAAAAAACTTCCCATCCAGGAACTGGTTGGGTCTCAATGTGTTTAACTTTTTGTTAAAGGAGTAGTTGGTCGATAGAGAATCAGAGCAGATGTCTGCCTGGGTGGGAAAGAAGGAGATAGGCCCTCCGATAGACTGAGTTGTGGTTCCCCTCCACCATCTGGATCCGATGGCTGAGTAGCCTCAATGGACGTACTAAAGGTTTCCACCACCCCAGCTTCCATAGCGGTTCCTGGGCCTGGCTTGGAAACTGATGTCTGGGAAGATGCCTCAAGAACCTTCTCAGATGCCTGAGGTGCAGCAAGGGATTCCGGCCTAAATTTTTTGGCCTTCTTCCTCAGCGGCTTTTCGGATGGGCCTACTCCCCCTTCCATACCAAGTGCAAGATGTCTGAGTCTTTGATTTTCTAAATACAATTTTAGTGTAGCAAGATGGCTGCGAAGGGTTTTTGGAATGAAAGATTTGCGAATGGGGCAGGATGTATGGCCGTGGGGCTCGCCTAAACAAAATGCACTTCTCGTGTGCGTCCTTGTGAGGAATTTGTCTCCGACAAGCACACCCTTTCTAGCTAATATAACAGTAATCAAAGGCAATGACAAAAACCCAACAGAGCACTTATCTATATCGGGAGGGTCGTCTGAAATGAGATCTGCTTTCAGAACTGGCAAACAGGAGTCCGGTGTTCACTGTGGCAGGAAAATTCTGAGGAGGGTGCATGCAGATGTCACCTTTATACCCTACATTAGTTTATGGCCCTGACAAGGGACGTCACACTTATCCTCCAGAAACAAAGACTCTGGCATTCTTGCCGGAAGGTGGTGCTGCTGGCAGCAACTCCTTACTGTTATGAATACTGCAAAGTGTGAATAGAAGGACATCTATGTATTATCACATTTATTATCAGGTGTATGACTGTGTACTATATTCTTGTAAGTATAAGTTTGCTGTCTGGACTGGCGTGGCCTTCACATTTGCCTAACAAACATAAACAACTGCCTGTACATCCAATAACCTTGTAATTTTAATTGCAGTTATGTAATGCCCCACTGCTGCTCTCCATGTACCACAGAGCAAATGCACTGCTTGGGGTTCATTTGCAGGGTGGTAAGCAGAGCACAACAGTTTCAAACAGTGTGCACATGCTAATAAACACAATAACTGGAATTGCCAGGAAAGCATCAGTCTCCATTGCTCTATATCCATGGCAGATATGGTAGATGTTTGTGAGGAAGGAGCTAGGTTTATGGAACAGAAATGGGGTGTCCAGGAGCTCAAGATTTTTATTGGACTCCTAGTTAAGAACCACAACAACAGACTTCTGCACGGGGACTACGGGTCTCAGTATAAGTCTGAGGCTTGGGACAGTTTAGCCTGGGCTGTATTCAGTGCCACTGGTACCCTGCGCACTGAAAAGCAATGTAGGCATCATTATAATGACCTACAGAGGAAGAAGAAGGATATACTCAAGCACTGGACTGAGGTATTTAGGACTGAGAACATCCCACACCAGTGTAAATATCATCTACAGAGAGTACTTGTAAAACTTAGAAAGCTGAATATAGGCAAGTCTGATATTCATAATGGTATTTTCTCATATTCTGTTTTTTCCACAGCTGCCAGTGACCATGAGTGCAATGTACAAACCCATGGGGCTCGATTGGCAAGGATGAAGGAAGCATGTGGTATGTATGCAGCAAAAGAGTACTGTTATTGCAGCATTAAAAGTTAAATATAGCTGTTTTGGTATTTTATAGAGTTGTATCAAACTGTGCATGCATATCTCAACTGTAAAACAAGTATGCATGCATTAGTCTGTAGCACAAATCAAGAGTACAATATTAGACTTTAGTCAGAGGTTGTGTGCTCAAATACCACACTTCACAACTAGACAATACGGTTAATTCTTCAATAATATTTAAATTAAAATAAATCCTCTATACCAGTGGCTCAAATACCCTATCTGAATAATTCCAACAAGCATATATGCGCATGTCAAGGATTACTTGCTGTAATCTGCAGTATAGTGTGCATCTGTTAGGAGATGGTAGTCTTAAATGTAAAAGTTAAGATAACAGAGTCAAATACATGTATTAATGCATTGCATGTGGTGTATAAAGGTACAAATCGTATCTCTTTTTTTCTCACCCCAACTCTTATCTCTCTTTTTTTTCTTTTATTTTTCTTTTACTTCATATTATTTATAAAAAAAATGTATTGTGTATTTTTTATTTTATTTTATTTTATGAAAACTTTTATTTAATTTTTATATTATTTTTGTTTTATTGTAAAAAAATTAATTTTTATTCTATTATTTTCTTTTTTATTTAATTTTATTATGTGTCTTCAAAATGTGTCCATGTCATCCATGTGTACCACATCACTAAATGCTCCACAGCACAGTGGGGTATGCCTGTGTCACAGGATCTGCATGCCCCCCTCTACCAGCTCCAGCACATCTGGGAGCCAAGTTGGAAGCACTGCCTCTGCTGCCTCTATACTGCCTGCACCCTCGGGTAGTCCTGCCCTGGAGGCTGGTCCAGTGATACCCTCCAAGAGCAGTGGCAGAGGTGGTGATTTTATCACCTGCACTGAGTTGCCAGGGATGGTGCATAGGTTTGTGCGTCACTCCACTGGTGCACACCTATGCCAGCTGAAGAGGCTGCTCTCTCTCATTTTGCATAGTACTAGAAGGAGGAGAAGGATGCATCAGCACTCCAGCCAGGAGCAGAATGAAGTGACAGTGATGGCAGTCCAGTAGGTGAGGACTTGATTCTCACTGTCACCCAGCTTGATGACCGTGGATTTGGCATGTCCCCACCCACACCTCAATCATGGTGTCCCCCCAACATTTTGGTCTATCACTGTCCCTGTCTCTTGTCTTGTTTGTCCTTGTCTGCAATTGCCTCACCTACCCAACTTACCTGACCCAGACATACCTACGACCCTTCCCTAACATTCCATTCTCTTGCAAAAAATAAATAAATAAATGGTCACCTTTCCCACAAAAAATAAAAATAAAAACATTGTCCCATACATAGCTCTCCATTTCGCACACATGTCTTTTTGACACACTTGATTTGGTCCAATTGGCTACACAACATAATTGTGTTGTGGTCACCCCTCTCTCTGGAGGTGACAGTCCAAATTCAGTTAATATTTTCCACATATGTTCACTTTATACTGTCAAATAAATGGATAGCTATGGTTCTTTCCTCCCTCCCTCCTGCACATTCCTGCCCTACTTTCCCTTTGTTCTTCCCCGTTTGCTCCCTATTTTACCACTGTCTTATCTACCTCAGTTCATCTCTTTAATCCATTTTTGTGCGAATGTGGGCATCACGCACTAATGCACAGCAACAGTGAATGGTGTAAATGTACTTAAATGTATTTAAAAGTATTATATACACCTGTATTCAAATCCAGTCCCGTCAGACCCCAACAACAAATGTATCAATGCATTAACACATGCTGCCACAGAGTTAGTTAAGTAGCAGGTTTATTTCATAGACGCAGTACTAACTGCCAGACTTTAGCAATGCAGCTCGCGTTTGCACACTGCTTAACTAAGTGCACACGTGTATAGTGCATGCATATGCATTTTGGTAACCTCTGTGAAAACCCTCTGCTCGCCGTGCTATGGAAATGTACATATTATGCTGAATTACTGCTGTTTATTGTCCATTCCCTGTGTATGACATGAAATTACATGTGTAAACTTTACAAACTAAGGGCCCTATCTAACAATATGTCACATATTTACAATACATCCATATGTTGCCACCCCCAGCACTGCAATCCTGGTGTCTCAGTAATTTTTATACACATATATCAACCACAGTACAAAATGTAATATCAAATGTTTTGTGCTATGCAATGCACATCAATCTGGCAACATGCAGAACTACAACTATAGACCTATATGCCTAAAAAGCCTTGTCTGCAAGGCTAGGGAAGGAATCAGCATGGACCATATCCACATGGACATAGCTGACCTTCAACACACTTGACCTGACCCATTTTGTTTTTGTCAGGGGTAGATCTTGCTCATTGAACCTTGTAGACTTCTTGGATACTGACCTCAAACAACTAGATGAGGGATAACAGGACATACTGCCTATATTGAGTTATCCAAAGCCTTTGACACTAGCTCCCATTCATGTCTCATACTGAAGATGTCCCATGTGGGAATTAAGCCATACAGTAGTACAGGGATAGGCAACTGGCTCACTGACAGAACACACACTCTCAGAGTTGGGGACTGCACCTCCATCACTAGCCATTTACTATT